>NW_015378114.1:0-118377 GCF_001204775.2 Aspergillus nomiae NRRL 13137 | reverse complement strand
CGTTGCAGTTCGACAGGAATAAAGTTCAAAGTGTCCTCTCAAAGGGGAACATGGTCATGAGTTCATGATTGAATCCTGCACTGTAACCACAAGTCACGGATCGGCTTCATCACCGCTGACGACAACATCTCCGCCTCCCGTCCCCAGTCTTCCTCGTCCGCTGCTTACTCTGAATATTTGAATTTTGAACATCCCACTGCTCATGCCCTCGGCCGGATGAATATCTTTATTGGAGCGG
The DNA here is from genome assembly GCF_001204775.2 of Aspergillus nomiae NRRL 13137. NCBI lineage: Eukaryota > Fungi > Ascomycota > Eurotiomycetes > Eurotiales > Aspergillaceae > Aspergillus > Aspergillus nomiae. The sequence continues at coordinate 118,139 of NW_015378114.1, read as the reverse complement.
AGCTCCTTTCCTTTGTTTCACTTTAGTTCCCTCTTGCTGCGTGGCTGTGGCTTGGCTTCTTTTCCTTTTCGCCTTGGCCCCTGACGTCGCGAGACATACAAATAACAGAATTCCTCTCGCGGACGGATCAATTGACCGTTCCATGAAGCCTCACTTCCTCAGCCGATTGTGAGTTCCCTTAGCCTGGGTTTTCCTAAAGGCGCCCGCAATCGCTTGCCCAGGTCTTTCTCGCGCAGGAGCCTTTGCGGATGAAGTGCTCGGTTCATTTTTGCAAGACACCCTGCCCTGCTGAACACTGATGCTAACTGTATTTTTCATGGATTGTTGTAGCCAATTACTATTGATTATTCCTACTAGCGTATATCTTCACAACCACATCTCATGATTTTCTCACGGCGCGCGATTCCGCTCCTCGGTCTCGCCTTCTTTATCGTCTTCCTATACACGGTCAGCAGTCTTTCCCGGCAATGGCGGAATATGCCACAGGTGGTTGGCCTGGGCGACCTGGTTGCGACCCCGTATCCAACGGCGTCTGGCCATGTGAACGTTTCTGGGGTGGTTGATAAGCCTTCAAGAGAGCCGTACGCGCCTCGACCGCATTATGCGCCTGGTGTTCCTAAACCTCCCGGGTCAACATATACTAAGGCCTTGGTGGTGCCCCAAGCTGGTCTTGAAGACACCGAATGGATTCAATTTGAAATTCCAGAGTGGCAGCCTGCCGTTTACGTGGTTGACGATCCCTCTGCGCCTTTACATCCTCCCAAGAACAAGGGCCATGAGGTTATAGTGTATCTGAGCTATATTATTGACCACTACGACAAACTACCCGACATCATTGCTTTCATGCACTCACATCAGTTCGCTTGGCATAACGATGAGATCTTCAACGGTAATGCTGCCGAGATGCTGCAACGTCTAAACCCCGCGCGGGTAGTCCGAGAAGGGTTCATGAATTTGCGTTGTACATGGGCACCTGGCTGTCCTGATTGGCTACATCCAGGCACATTGGAAGAGAATGAACAGAAGCAAGAAGAAACCATGCTGGCCAGGTCGTGGGGCGAAATCTTCCCGGATGACCCAATTCCTGATGTCCTCGCACAACCATGCTGTGCCCAATTTGTCGTTTCGCGCGAACGCATTCTCGCGATCCCGAAAGCTCGCTTCGTTTACTATCGTGACTGGATTCTCCGAACGGAACTGAGTGACTATATCTCTGGCCGAATCTGGGAGTATCTGTGGCATGTCGTGTTTACGGGTGAAAATGTCGTCTGTCCCAAGGAGCACGTCTGTTATTGCGATGGCTACGGAATTTGCTTTGGCGGCGAGGAGGAATACGACAAGTTCCGAAAACTACATTCGGAGAAGGGAGAGTTGGAGGAAGACCTCAAGTTCTGGCGCGGAGAAGCAGAGGCCATCGAAATCGAGCGAATCGTAGGCACCCTAGGCGAACAAAGCCACGTCTCAGTGCCCGATCCGGGTAGGGATACCGAGCTAGAGCAGCTAATTGTCGAAAAGGAACGGACAATCGAAGAGATGCTACGCAACGCCACCAAGCGCGGAGAGGACCCAAGAGCGAGAGCGTTAGAGGCAGGCAGGCTATGGAAGGAAGGAGATGGGTTCTAAACGGCTTACGATGGCACCAAATACTCATAACTCACGGCTTCGCTGGCCGGCTAATGATCTTACACAGGACTTTGCGGACCCTGGACATTCCCCCAGTCTCGGTGCTCTTTTCAAGACTTTTCATTTCCCCATACATATACACTCACGCTCACGCCCGCAGCCATAGACTTACCTTCTTGTTGATATTTCTGCATTATGGTCTCGGAGACCGTGTGGCTTTCGTGTGCCTCTCGATGCTGTTTAGTTCTACCCTTCTTGCGAAATATTTGGGATTGGATACTTGGATTGTTTGAGGCCTAAGTGGTCTATAGTGTTGCCATATGTCCCCAAAAAATGTGTTGATACCTACTCCAATTGCAGTTTGGCTGGTTCCAAATGGATATTGATAAAGGCAGAGAAAATCCGTATTATTCTTTTCTATTTTTACAATTCTTCCTTGTCTTTTTTTGGAATATCCATTCCCCAGGAGTAAATTGACACATTCCATCATGACGTAGTAAGTAACCGGAGTAACCCATGGCTGTAGTCACGTGATACACCTTACGGTTGACGACTTTACAGAGTTTGCATTGTCTGCCCATCCTTCAAACCGCGCAAACAACGTCATCTAGGCCCGAAGCAAGCGATCTGATTGATTAACTTATCGCGAATCGCGCGAGCTCATTCGGATAGACGTACTGGAGCGTTCTGCCTCCGTATCTTCGTCTGTCTTCTTGGACAACGAGATCTGGCTTTGCGCCCGCTTCACGGAAGCTCCGGGCTCATTGGCGAGTCTTGTTTTTCTTGCGAGCCAGCAAGGGGACTGCGCGCAGTTCTTCGCCGAGCGTATTCGTTTCAACCGGTCTATGCCATTTACTTCTAGGTAGCTATTGCCTTCGGAAACTGACGAGGACGGTTGAACGCTACAAGCGGCAAGCCTTTAGTTCTAGTGCGGTTCTCTTTGAGCGCCAAAAACAAAATCCTCCGCACCAACCCACCGCTATCCTTCGCGCGTCGCGTGGTTATGGTGATATAGATTGATACCGGTTCTCACGCTCCCCGGACTCGATTTTTTCTCAAGACTTCCTCTGAGACGTAGACGGGCCCTTCTTCATTGCGGCTGTCTACGCCCAAATTGCTGTCATGACGTCTTCTGCCTCCCATCACCAACATCCTTCGTCTTCAGTCGCTGAATTTTCCGCTCACCAAACCGCTTCTTCCTCCAACATCGACCCGAACGGCAACATCGCCACTAGTGGCTATGCGCCAAACGAAAGTCAACTGGCTGGGCTGGTAGAAGCTGCTACTGCAGCAGCTGGTCAAGACGTATCACCGGAATGGGCCGCCGCCGCCGCCGTCGCAGCCGCAGCTGGTGCTGCCGGACACCAGCATCATCTAGACGGCTACCCCTCGGATATGCATATCGAGGATGATAGCTTTGCAGATGCAGGTTTTGGGACAGGGCTGGGTGCTGGAAGACAGTTACGAGCTCCAGGGCCCTCCGCCAATGAACACAGTCAGCCTTCCGGACTGTCAAGAACTGTATCAAAAAAGAGAAAGAGAGATGGCCCACTTGACCCAGCCTTAACAGCGTCCGGACCTGGTGGTCACCAGCAGCAGCCCCATCAGCACAATTCGCATCATTATGGCGGTGAAAGTCTAGATATCCGATCTGCGCCTCCCCAGTCCTTATCGGAAGCGCGCGCGGTCGGTTTACATTCCGCAGCTGCTTTGTTCCGTCAACCCTCGAGCAACAAGAAGTACACACGACCACCCATGTCGAGGCTTTTCGCTTCACTGGAATTATCACCAGAGAATTTCCTACATTTACAAGCCGCTGCCAAGGCATATATGCTAGATGACAAGCATCCAGAGCGACGTGAGTGTGTCGGTCAACGTGGCAAGGGTGACACAGAAATGGTTAAATTGAGACTCTGGAATTGTGTGCGCCACTTTCTCGAAATTGAAGGGAATGGTGAACGCTTTTTCGGTGAAGATGTAATCAACGAGGGCATGGGTCCCAGGACCTATGTATGGCCCCGGGATCAGCAGAAAATCATCGCACTTGTCATTCCACTGCTACGGCGTATGGTCACCAATGAACGACAGAGGCAGTATGCCGTTGAGACGAGGAAAGGGGGAGGATCAGAGGAACGACGACGAAGGAAAACAGAAGATAGCCTCCAGAATATGAATAGTGCTAGTCCCCCGAAGTTCCCCGTTGAGGAACAACTCCAGATGCATGCACAACATCATCCTCCTGAAGGGTATGCGCCAACACACCCCGAGTTGGGGGCGACTTCCCAAGACATGGAGTTGGGCCTGACAGATCTCCTTCCTGACGGCTACCCAGCTGACTGGAATGCCATCTCTAAAACGTACGACATCTACAATCAAAACTACGAGCTCGACAACCTGTGGTATCTCTCGGGCCTACAGCAGCCGGATTGGCGTGGGTTAGTAGCTGCTGTTGACAGCCATTACCAGGTCATCCACAACGGCGGTTTTGATTGTCCCACACCATGTGAGGACGAGAATATCAACCATATCTTACATGCAAACTCTGTGTCGTGTTTAAGGTGGAGAGTTGGCGGGCATCGAAATCAAGTTGCCAGGAATGAGTTGTATGTTGCCACCCTCCCATGACCACCTTCCTCGGTATATAACATGAAACTAACTCCCTTGTAGTGCAAGCAGTATCACCCGTGACATTTCTCGCATTATCCGTGATAATATTGCAACGAAACATGGCGTACAAACGTCAACCGACGACCACGCGTCCATGCACCCATCAAGTTTTCCGCCCCTCCCAACGGGTCTAACTATGCCAAACCCGCCGACAACCTCTCAAGCGCCAATATCTTTGCGAATAAATATCATGCAGAACGGTAAACGTGTCCTTCCGCGGGTAGATCTTCCTGCAGGACACTGTCCGGACCTTGAGACTTTGAAACAGCTACTCTGCCGTCGATTCGCGGGCCAGTTGCCAGGTCTACCTTCTGACCCGTCGCTGGACCCTGCAGCCTGGATGTCTTCGGTTGGCTGGAGATTCCGAGTCTGGTTGCCCGAGGGCTTGACTCCTGTCCAGAATGACGGCGAGTGGACGATCGCACTCCTCTCTGCGGGTAACGTAGACTGGATGGACGGTGATCTACGAGTTCTTGTAGAGCTGGAGAGTGCCTCTTAGTAGTGTCTCTCATTTTCTGGGTAGCCAACACACCCTACTCTTCTCTTTCCCCCTTACTATCTGGGGTCCAACAACAGAATTGCCTTCTCACATCCCGTGGCCTGTCTTCCCTGGAGGATACGAGCATTAATAATCTTCTTCTATCTTTGTTCTGGGCCTTCTTCTCCATCTACCTCCTTTTACCTTCTCTCTATCTTTTTCTCCTCACTCCGCTTTGCATATAAATATCCATACCTAACCTTCCTCCTCATTTCGGTGAACGTTGACTTTTTTTTCGGTTCATACCTTCTGATGCCCATTACGGACATGACTTATCAGGATGAGACATGATGTAAGTGTATGCTGGCATTAGTTGCATTTAGGAGGTAGAATAGTGCTTTTTAATACGACGTGTCCAGCGCGGTCTGAAGTATAGTCTGAAGGCAATGCGACTTCTGATGTAGCTCAATAAATAATTTGTAAAAATGAATTTCAAAGAGCACGGGAGCTTCTGAATTTTCTCTTCCTTCCTTTTCTTCTTCTCTTCTTCAGAAGAAGGTCATGGGTATTGGCGTCTGTAATCCCTGTAAAAACTTGAAGTAACATTTATATTTCCCTCACATGGAGTCTTTCCCCGACAAACTACGGTCTACCATCAATCTTCACTCCTCAATTTAGCACCGCTGTTGTTATTGTATAGTAACAGGTTTTAATTTTCATTGTTTTTCTGCTTCTTCTTTCCTTCCATTTCGCCAAACATCTTATTTGCTACTTCAGACATTTTGGGGGTTGGTGATGGGTACCCTCTCCCGAACTCTTGCCCTAACTGGAACTGTGAAGCCTGTATTTACTCAATTCGTACAATAGGAAAGGTTTGGTATAATAAAGCCATACTGTTCATATTTGGAAGAGCTGATTACGCCGAATCTGCTACCTAAGTATATGTTATAGGATATAGACGGACGCGTTGTGAGATGTGAAGCTAGCTCCGGTCTTGACTGGCGCTCGCTAGCTGCTGGCTGACCCAGACAACGGGTTTCACAGATTTAGGATGGCCACAGTTTAAGAAGCAGTTTCCAACGCTAAGTAAGCGTTTACTAGCTCTTTCCGTGCTGTGTGTGATGCATTCGATAAGCTGTTCACAACCTAGAATGCAGTTTAGGTTGCTCTGTACCCTTGTGATCATGACGATACATCACCTCAAAGACCATAATGGTACATGTCAGAGGAAGCTTAGGGCCGTCGCCTGGAATCATCTTGAGATCATGAGCAAGCTAAATGATGGGTAGTGGCAGTGGGAGCCCCGCCGATCCATTGCATGAATACAAGCCTTGTGAATATTGCTGAGTGCTTGCTTTAGCTATTGGCTGGCGTTGTCGCACTGTCTTCGCTGTCGACCACTCCCAGCCGAGCTTTCTTAGCTCTGCGCTTCATCTCCCGTTTCGACAGCGGCTTTTCGGTCTCCACTACAGATGCTTTCCTCTTGAGAGTGTCGCTGTTGCTCTCGGATTGAGGGGTGTCGTTTTGCTTGGATGCTGCGCCTTTTTGTTTAGACGCAGGCTTGTCGGTCTTCGGCTTTGGCTTTTCTCCACCGTCAATGACATCAATAATTCCACGCCAGCTCGTGCGCTTCAACTTTGCCAGCGCAACCGTTTTTCTTGCCTCCTCGCAAATAGCCTCCTTGCCACGCTCTTGTGACAGGCCCCATACACATGCCAGATTAATCACATCCCACGGCGCCCGAACACCCAGAGCCTTCCTGGCCTCACTGGAGATAATGATTCCTCTTCCGCGTGTTGCGCGGATCAGTGACATAGCATTCCCGATGAGGTTGCGCCGGGCGTCGGCGCCGCTCCCCGTGACTCCCGGCCCGTAGCAAATTTCAAAGCGAATTCCTCGTGCGATAGCGGCGGAGAGCATTTTAAACTTGAAGTGGTATGGCTGGCGCACGGAGAGATCTAAGGAAATCACGTCGCATTCCAGATTGGTGCACGCATTCAACAGGGCCTTTTCATTGGCAGGGCGGATTGCTACTAAATCATACGCCTGAGTGAGGGTGGTAAGTCGCTGGTTCTGCGTGGGGTCGGAGAGTGGTACGTTCACGCGGGTGAGTAGCGTCAGGCCCTTGGGAACATTGGTGGGAACAAGTGGGGGAGTAGGATTTGGAGGAAGCTTTCCGTTGAGGGTTTGCGAAAGGGCGATTGTCGTGTAACCGACTGAGAGTCAGGTCAGCTTCCTTCCAAGGTGGTCATCTCCAACATTGGTCGTGTGGCCGGGAAAAATGACATACGTTCTGCAAGAAAGCTTAAAGTTGGAGCGATCTCGGGATCGTCTGGGCCGTACGGCACGTTGAGATCGTAAAACATTGTGCCTGTTGAGCTTTAAAAGCTTGAGCCAAGCCGGGTGTTTGGAATCGTCGTTCCAAAGGATTCTTTTTTAGTGCACGAGAAGTATATCTTGGAAACTGTCCGAGAAAGGAAATCAGAAAATCGCCCGCGTCAATACCTTCTCCGAGCTCCGGTCTAGCCTGATCGATAGCATTGCCACGTGATCCGTGAAAGGCGGAGCGAGACGCTCTTAGCCCATTCTGATCGTCTACCCTCTGATATATAGACTCTCCCTCTGGTTCATCGTTGTTCGGGGCGATAGCACGGCTGCACTGTTTGGACGGGTTCCTTAGCTCCTAGTCTTGCAGCTGTTGTTGTCTGTCCTTCAATTCGGATATTTGGTTGCGACTATTCCCTCATCTCTACTCCCCTCTACCCCGCCGCATTTTATCTTCGCCATCCGATTGTGGGCGGACGCGAAATCTGTTTGTCAGCCGCCATCACCATGGCGCGCGTTTATGCCGATGTTAACGAGCATATGCCTCGGTCCTACTGGGATTATGACAGTGTAAACATCTCTTGGGGTGTTCTGGAGAACTATGAAGTAGTCCGCAAGATAGGTAAGGCGCAACAACGGGATCTCTCCGCTGCCACCTACCCACACCGATATGGTTGTCGCGGGGCTAGGCGGTCAGTGCGTGATGGTGATGATTAATGTTAACAATCGCTACTATAGGCCGTGGAAAGTACTCGGAGGTCTTTGAGGGCATCAATGTTGTCAACTACCAGAAGTGTGTCATCAAGGTCCTCAAACCAGTCAAGAAGAAGAAGATTAAGCGTGAAATCAAGATTCTTCAGAACCTGGCAGGTGGTCCCAACGTGGTAGCGTTGTTGGATGTGGTCCGCGATAGTCAGAGCAAGACCCCGAGTCTGGTTTTCGAGTATGTGAACAATACCGACTTCCGCACACTCTATCCGCGATTCTCCGACTACGATGTCCGCTACTATGTCTATGAGCTCCTCAAGGCGTTGGACTTCTGCCACAGCAAGGGTATCATGCATCGTGATGTGAAGCCTCACAACGTCATGATCGACCATGAGAAGCGCAAGGTGAGTTTTGACGGCCGGAATTGGTGTATATACATATACTGACCTATCTCCAGCTGCGTCTTATCGATTGGGGTCTTGCCGAATTCTATCACAAGGGTACTGAGTATAACGTTCGTGTCGCCTCTAGATACTTCAAAGGCCCCGAGTTGCTCGTTGACTTCCAAGAATACGACTACTCTCTGGACATGTGGTCACTTGGTGCCATGTTCGCATCTATGATCTTCCGCAAGGAGCCTTTCTTCCACGGAAACAGCAACTCCGACCAATTGGTGAAGATCGCCAAGGTCCTCGGCACTGAGGAGCTCTTCGAGTATCTGGATAAATATGAAATTGAGCTGGACCCTCAATATGATGAAATTCTTTCCCGTTTCCCTCGCAAGGCCTGGCATACCTTCGTCAATGCCGAGAATCAGCGTTTCGTCTCTGACGAGGCCATTGATTTCCTAGACAAACTTCTCAGATACGATCATGCGGTATGCATCACACATCTCCCTTCCGTAACATATCACTGACTGTCGTCTAGGAACGTCTGACCGCACAGGAGGCCATGGCTCACCCTTACTTCGATCCTGTCCGGCCAGAAGTGCAAGCTCAGAACAATAGGGGATTGTAAACATAAACCGCAAGCGCGCACCAGAGTCTTATAGCTATTATACACAGAGCCCTCGGGTTTACTGCATAGCACCCTCCACGAGTATTTGACCATCTGCTGCTGCTGATAAACATCGATTTGGTTTACATTTTGAGTGCCTTGGGTTGAGACAAGGAGATGAGTTTATTACAAGAAAGAACTACAAACGGCGACGTAACAAATGGTTGTTGTGTCGCTCTGGACAAGAAAACACTGAGAGCGCCATGGATGCGATGAGTTATGCCATATGGACGGAGACGATGATGATGAAAACAGATGACATACACTTAATACGATGGGCCACCGAGCCCATCTCAGCTCATTACTCTTGGCGCACCAAGTGAGGGGATTTATCCGATGGTGTTTAGAGTGGGATCAACGGGCTTGACGGCTGGTGCCTTCTGCACGAGCACGGCTGTCTCAGTCTTGTGCAGTTTCTACCATCCTTCTTTCCTCGTAACTGTTGGACCGTTGTCGATGGGATATCATTCTTCGCTGCCATTATTGCATTTTGAACTTTGCCACTTCTACCCTTTGATCATATTTCCCGTGTGCAACTCCTTACTGCGTCATTAAACGGCGTGAGGGTCTACATAGTTTGGTGCTTTATGAATCTGGGCTTTCCCTTTTTTTCAGGACACTATTGAATGCATTGTGGAATAGTTCCGCCCCACTTGATATCTTGAGTGCAAAGGTTATATAGATAGCGCGGGCCTGGGAAGAATCCGGGGGATAGTCTCCGGAGAACAATAAACAATCCTCGTCTCGATCCGATCTGGACTGGAGTAGCATTCCTGCCGTAGCAAATGTCCGTAGCCTGCCGTCTGCAGTGACTGGACAGCATCATCACGTGATGTGACTCATGGGCGATGGCATAAAAAGTGAGAAAGGACAAGACCGAGAGGACGCGCGAGCGAAGGAAAAGTGGTCAATTCGAGGGTCCTTGGGGAGTTGAACTGCCCGACCCATGCCTCAGGCTTAATCCTACTACAACCTCCACTGGAACCAATCGTTCTCCACCGGTGGTGTTTTTTTGGGCCCCGCACTCTTCTTGCAACCTCTGATTCGTTCCGTTCTTTGCTCTGCGCGCCAGGAAATTTAATTGCCCGCATTCGCACAACGAGCGACCCCTCCCCCTCCTTGTTCTCTATCGCCGTTGGAGTCACCGGTGGTCAAGATACTTATCCGACGATTCGTGGCGCGATCGGCGCCTTGGAGATTCCCTCCTCCTATCTATCGATCATTTTCCAGGATGGCCCAGCCTTCTGCCCCCCAGAATCCCAGTAAGTGCTCTTGACTTGGTTCGCCATGACTCATTGTCGGCGAGCTATGGATTAGAAGCTAACGGGATCGTGTGTCATGACAGCTGGTGAGCCCGTGGCTCCCGTGGTTGACACTCCCCCCCAGGCCGATGACCAGACGAGAAACCAAAATGCCGATGCGGCTGCTCCTCCTAAGGTGAAGACCGAGAAAGAATGTATGTTGCTTGCCGTCCACGAACCCATCGCATAGGTGCGTCGCTGGGGTATGGAAACGACTGACACCGGTTCTGAATGTATAGTGGAGCGCGAGCGTCGCAAGGCTGAGAAGGCAAAGAAGTTCGCCGAGAAAAAGGCCAAGGCAGCAGCGAAGCCCGCCCCTGCCCCCAAGGCCGAGAAGAAGGAGAAGAAGGTCGAGAAGGACAAGACTACCGATGCGTACGACCCCAAGACCATCGAGCCGGCCGTTATGAATGGTGGGAGGAGCGTGATCTTTTCAAGCCCGAATTTGGCGCCGACGGCAAGGTCAAGCCCGAGGGCCACTTCGTCATTCCTATCCCTCCTCCTAATGTTACCGGATCTCTCCACATGGGTCACGCCCTCACCAATGCCCTCCAAGATACCATGATTCGTTGGCAGCGGATGAAGGGCAAGACCACCCTGTGGTTGCCCGGTATGGACCACGCCGGTATCTCCACCCAGAGCGTCGTGGAGAAGATGCTTTGGAAGAAGGAGAAGAAGACCCGCCACGATTTGGGCCGCGAGGTGTTTACAAACCGCGTGTGGGAATGGAAGCACGAATATCATGCCAACATCAAGAATGCCTTGCGCAGAGTGGGTGGTTCTTTTGATTGGTCTCGCGAGGCCTTCACCATGGACCCTAACCTGTCCGCCGCCGTCACTGAGACTTTCGTTCGCCTGCATGAAGAGGGTATCATCTACCGTGCCAACCGCCTGGTCAACTGGTGTGTGGCTCTGAACACATCCCTCTCTAACCTGGAAGTCGAGAACAAAGAGGTTGAAGGACGTACCCTGCTTGATGTGCCCGGCTACGAAAAGAAGGTCGAATTCGGTGTTTTGACTCACTTCTGCTACGAGATTGATGACACCAAGGAAAGGATTGAGATCGCCACTACTCGTCCCGAGACCATGATCGGTGATACTGGTATCGCCGTTCACCCCGAGGACAAGCGCTACCAACACCTCATTGGCAAATGTGCCAAACACCCCTTCGTGGACCGCTTGCTTCCGATCGTTGCAGACACCGATGTCGACCCCGAGTTCGGTACCGGTGCCGTCAAGATCACTCCGGCTCACGATTTCAATGACTTTAACCGAGGAAAGGCCCACAACCTCGAGTTCATCTCCGTGATGAACGACGATGGTACCTTCAACAAGAACGGTGGTATCTTTGCCGGTATGAAGCGTTTCGACGCTCGTTACAAGGTCATCGAACTTCTGAAGGAGAAGGGGCTGTATGTCAAGTGGGAGCACAATCCTATGAAGATCCCTCGCTGTGCCAAGTCCAACGATGTTATTGAGCCCATCCTCAAGCCCCAGTGGTGGATGAAGATGGAGAGCCTTGCCAAGCCTGCCATCGAGGCTGTCGAGAAGGGTGACATTGTCATCAAGCCAGAGTCTGCTGAGAAGAGCTACTTCCGCTGGATGAGGAACATCAACGACTGGTGTCTTTCCAGACAGTTGTGGTGGGGTCACCAGGCTCCTGCTTACTTTATCAAGATCGAGGGCGAGGAAAATGACGACAGTGATGGAAACCTCTGGGTCACCGGCCGTACCGAAGAGGAGGCTCGCAAGAAGGCCGAGGCCAAGTTCCCTGGCAAGAAGTTCGATTTGGTGAGGGATCCTGACGTGCTTGACACCTGGTTCTCCTCTGGACTGTGGCCCTTCTCTACCCTGGGCTGGCCCAACAAGACTCACGACTTTGAGAACTTGTATCCCACCTCCGTTCTCGAGACTGGTTGGGATATTCTGTTCTTCTGGGTCGCCAGAATGATCATGTTGGGTATCAAGTTGACCGGCCAGGTTCCCTTCAGGGAGGTGTACTGCCATTCTCTGATCCGAGACTCGGAGGGCCGTAAGATGTCCAAGTCTTTGGGTAACGTCATTGACCCCATTGATGTTATGGAGGGTATTCAGCTCCAGACACTGCATGACAAGCTTCTCCTTGGTAACCTTGCCGAGAAGGAGGTTGCCACCGCTACCAAGTACCAGAAGAAGGCTTTCCCTAAGGGTATCCCCGAATGTGGTGCTGACGCTCTGCGTTTTGCCCTTGTGTCTTACACTACCGGAGGTATGTTATTTCCAAGACTTTACTAGCGAAACATAGATGTCTAACTGTCTACTAGGTGGTGATATTGCATTTGACATTCAGGTTATCCACGGATACCGTCGCTTCTGTAACAAGATCTACCAGGCCACCAAGTATGTCCTCGGCAAGCTGGGTGACGACTTCAAGCCTCAGCCTACCGTTTCAAAGACTGGCCGCGAGTCCCTTTCTGAGCGCTGGATCCTGCACAAGTTCAACTCTGCTGCCAAGGAGATTAATGAGGCTTTGGAGCAGCGTGAGTTCAACGTTGTTGCTACTACTGTGTACCAGTACTGGTACGCCCAGCTCTGCGACGTCTTCATTGAGAACTCGAAGTTCCTCCTTGCTCCTGAAGTGCCAGCTGAGGTGCAGGAGTCGGCTAAGCAGACTCTCTACACTGCTCTTGAAGGTGCTTTAACCTTGATCCACCCTATCATGCCCTTCGTCACGGAAGAGCTCTGGCAGCGTCTGCCTCGCCGTCCCAACGACAACACCATTTCCATCATGAAGGCCCGGTACCCCGAATACAAGGCTGAGTTCAATGACACCGAGGCTGAAACTGCCTACGAACTTATCTTGAAGACCTCGAGCGCCATCCGTTCGATTCTTGCCCAATATGAAATCAAGACCAAGGGAGACATCATCATCCAGACCTACGATGCCACCAGCCACAAGACGCTCTCGGAAGAACTGACTAGCGTCAAGTCTCTGGGTGGTAAGTTCCTGGGCGATCTCAGCATTCAGGGACCCGAGTCTACTACTCGGCCATCGGGTTGCGTGGTGTCTGCTGTTGGCTCTGAGGCAGCTGTCTTCCTGCGCGTGTCCAAGGAGGTCGCTCTTGAACAGGAGGAGAAGGCCAAGGCCAGCCTCGAGAAGGCCCGTGCCGTTGTGACTCGTCAGAACAACCTCATGAGCAGCGCTGCATGGAAGGAGAAGGCTAAGCCCGAGGTGCGCGAGATGGAAGAGAAGAAACTCAAGGATGCTGAGAGCGAGACTGCTCGTTTGGAAGAACAGATTCGTGAATTCGAGAAGCTGCGACTAGAGTAAAGAGTAGATGAGCTCTGCATATAGTTAGTACCCTATAAAAGGTGAATTTAAGACTGTTCAAACAATTATTTTTAGCTTGTATTTCTTTTATTTCGAGGTATACGTCGTTTCCTGAGCAACGGCTTTCGTTTCGCCGAGGTGCTGCACTAATCCTTGCCGACCTTCTTGTAGGATCTCAATAACAAGATATTATTCAAGCAAAATCTTTCCTGAGACTGGACGCATAGCTTGCGAGACTTCCCCATATGAGGCTGGGTGGTAATAAGCTTATCGATAAGAGACGCCAAGACCTTTCCGCCAAAACTTTTCGTTCCGCCTTTTTCTAAATTTTGATCCTCACTAGAGATCAGCCGCTGAGCAGGCACCATCTGGAAGATTTTCCACCGAGAAGCCATATTTCAAGATGATGCTCAGAGAAGTGTAAGCCCTACTATATATCCCTGTAAGAGTATGTGTATGACGTGGAAATACTGACCGGTGAAAATCTCTGCGACAGAAAACCTAAGAATCCGCGCACGGCGCGAATTCTCAAAGCCAAAGAACCCCAGCTCATCGAAGGAGCCAAGCGCACACTGTTACTGCACGGCTCGAAATGTCCGACACCGCTCCACACGGTCCTTAAAACCTTCCACTCCCTGACCCGGCCGAACTCGATCCTGTTCCACAAGAAGAATGAGAATATTCACCCGTTCGAAAGTGCAGAGAGCCTTGAGTTCTTGGCCGATAAGAACGACTGCGGTATGGTGCTGTTCGGCAGCAGCAATAAGAAGAGACCGAACTGCATTACTATGGCTCGGGTGTTCAATGCCAAGCTGCTCGATATGTGTGAACTGTTGTTGCTTCCCAGCCCGGATGGAGACCAGATTCCCTCGATGAACAACCTCACCATGAACGTTGGTATGGGATTACGGCCGCTGCTGCTTTTCTCCGGCACCCCCTGGGATGATCCTACGTCGTCGGCGCATGTCATGCTGAAGAGCATGTTCATGGATATGTTTAAGGGCGAAACTACGGATAAGATTGATGTGGAGGGCTTGCAATATGCGCTCATGGTTGCTGCTGAGGAACCCACCGATGGCTTGTCGCCTGTTGTTCATCTGCGGTGGTACAAGCTCAAGACGAAGCGCAGTGGACATAAGCTCCCACGGGTGGAGTTGGAGGAGATCGGTCCCAAGTTTGACTTCAAGGTTGGACGTACCCAGGAGGCGCCTCGGGATGTCATGAAGGAGGCGATGAAGCAAGGCAAGCGGCCTAACGAGGAGTTTAAGATGAAGAAGAACATCGGCATGGATTCTATTGGTGATAAGGTCGGTCGCGTGCACTTGACCAAGCAAGATCTGGGCGGATTACAGACGAGGAAGATGAAGGGTCTGAAGCGGCGTGCCGGCATGGAGTCGGACGAGGAGGATGGGGATATGATGGATGTAGATGAGGTTTCGGAGGATGAGGGACGGAAGAGGACCAAGACGGCTTAAAAAATGTATTCATTTGATGAAGTTCCCTCCTTTTCTATCACGCACGAGGCGTTACCGGCGGATTGGTTTCTCTGTTGACTATGCCAAGCAATATAGCTGCTTCTCTATAAACCCCGTTTGATGTTGTTCATGTGTATAGATTTACGTTCCTGCTCTCTACAAGGGAAAAAGTTCGGGCACAACCATCGTTAACATCTAGCCCTAAAGTCCCCGTACTGTATAGATGAATATATGCCTGACTGCCTGAGGATGTTTCCTGATCAGCAGGCGCCCACGTGACCAGTGACGTTTTTGGGGCTTTTCGGCGCAGGCTCACATGCCGAGGGATCTTTCGCATTTGCGCGGAAGCAGAAGATGTCCTTAATTGCCGCCCTCCCCACCTTCCTGTGGTCCTGGCTTTCTAATTACTATATTTTCTTTGGGCTCCAAGACGATACTTCCTTTCTTCATCGTATGACCTCCCCATGATCCGAGACACATCGAGTGATCTCCGTCGGTGAAACTGTCCCATATCGACCTGTGCTGCTCATCCGATCGGCCTGCCGAGGTCCCCGACGAGTCACTATGGATGCTCTCATGGTAGGATGAGATGTTCCCTTACTACCCCCCAGCCGCCGTTCGTGCCTTTCTAATCGCTGTGTAGTCCCGTTTAGATACTATTGTCACCAACCCCGACCTTGCACCTATTCTAGCGCTAGTTAAGACCGTCCGTAATGGCGCAGTATACGGCGCAAAAGTGCGGTTTCCGCATGCGTTGGTGTATGTCCAACCCCGGGGAAGATTGGATTCTACTGGGAACTATAGCTGATATGCCGATGTATTTTCTTACAGGATGATTTTCCTCTTTCGCTCTGGAACGTAAGCGATCCCGTTCAGTGTGACTGTCATACGAGACCGTGTGCTGATATACTCTATAGCTTCCGAGAAAAAGCAAAGCTTGTCCTGAAAGCCACACGTCAGCATGCCCGGAACCTCGCGACCTTTGCTTTCATATACAAGAGCTCTATGCTCGTGCTGCGGAATGTGAACCCCTCTGGAGTCGGAAAGGAGGGACGGTTTGACAGCTTCTTTGCTGGTCTGCTGGGAGGGTATGCCGTGTTCGGCCGGAACAAGACCAGTATCACGCAGCAGGTACGGACAATGAACACTATGGCAAGGACGAACCTGGGCTAACGCAGACCATGATAGATTGTTATTTACGTTTTTGCCCGTGTGCTGCTGGCTCTTGCCAAGCTGTCCGTGCAACCGAACATGCACCCCCTATCGTCCCTTGTAACCCCCAGTGCTCGAGCCGATATTGAGAAACACGCATGGCCAGTCTTTGCCAGCTTGAGCTGGGCTATGGTTATGTACATCTTCCGCTGGCACCCGGACACCCTCATGTCGAGTCTGAAGAGTAGCATGGTTTACATGTATGGCCCTTTATTCTCTTTTTGCAAATTGATCCTTACTGACGCTCCTTAGCTATTCCGACTGCGATCACTGGGATTCATTCCGCAACTTTATGATCCACAACAAATAGACGACGACCTTGCATCAGTGTGCGATTTATCTTGAGCGGCTGGGTCAGCACTTTACTTCGGCGTATAGACGGCGCTCCTGTTTTCTTTCTTGTCGATTTTTCCTCTGTATTATCTTTATGTTTGGATGGGCTGGACTACGATATCCCACTTGAAAGTGGTGCTGCCTACTGAGCAGCCCGAGTAAGCTGCTGAATGATTAAAGCCCTCCCGCAGGCGGATGGGGGAGTTGATGCTGCCAGGGCGATGGGCTCTGATTGTAGATAGGCGAGTGAAATAAAGCCATACCGGAGCATTGTGTGTCTTATACCCTAATGGTGCGGCCATGCCGCCGTCGTTATGAACCTCCATGCTTCTCGCACAGTTCCCAAACACTAGGCCTGAGTAAACTAAAGAACTTCATCCTGCGTTCTACTACAGTTGAATATATGTTGTTGTTGAGCACGTCTGGATATACAGTCTCCTAAACGTTGACGCCGTGAGTAACCGAGGCCGAGAGCCATTGAATGTAATAACAACAAAATCTATATTTCTTCCCCAACCAAGGGTCTATTTGCTGTGCCCATGTGTATCTCACTGTATATTCCCAGTCTTGTTCTCCCATATTGTCTGTCTGTTCTCTGCAATCCGTCCACACCTCACAGCTTGCTTTTCGGCTCTACCAACCTCTCAACCTCGGCAAACTGATAATAGAAGTCCAAACTCTTCGCATTCAAAAGCGTCCCCGAGGGCTTAATCTTCTTCCCCGAAACAATCTGCTTCACAGGCAGCTCAACCTTCTTGAGATTAACCGTCGTCTACAACCCCATTAGCTTGCGCTCGCACTTGCACACGGAGGAGGACCACTTACCGGAATCTCAGGCGTCTGGAAGACATACTTCGGGACATGTCTCGCACTGAGCGCCTTGCGAATCGCCTCCTTAACCCGGCCCACCAGCTGCGGCGTGAATTCGCGCCCCGGCCGCATGAGCAGGAACAGCATCACCGATTCATCAGTATCCTGGGGTCGTCGCTGGCCCACGCAGATCGAGTCTGCGATTTCATCGGCGAATCGCGTGTCGATTACGTTGTAGATTTCGGCGGACCCGAATCGGATCCCGGATGGGTTGAGCACTCCATCCGAGCGGCCGAGGAAGAAGATTTGCTTCGTGATCGGGTGGATGCTGATGAAGTCGCCGTGGGTCCAGACGTCTTTTCTTATTGTTAGTATACAGGGACACACCTGATAGACAGGTGGGGACACTTACTGTCAAACCGGGCAAAGTAGGAATCGAAATACTTCTGCGGTCCGTCGGCTCCGAGGAACTTCACCGGCATCGTTGGGAATGCTGCCGTGGCGACGAGTTCGCCCGGTACGCCGTCTGGAACTGCCGTCCCCTTGACCCCAGACGCTCCTTCGTCCGCTTGGTCGAACGCTGCAATGGGAAGCCCGAGACTGGGTCCCTGGCAGCCGCCCACGTACAGAGGCGTCAGCGGGTTTTCGAGGCCGAAGCACGCGGCCAGGTCGGTCCCTCCGGAGATGTTGGCTAGCTGCGTGTGAGCCGGGAAGCCCTCGTCGTAGAACCATTCGAACAAGGACTCTGACAGCACCATGCCGGTACTGGTGACAATGGAGAGATTGGAGAGGTCCGCGATCTCCCTCGGCCGGACGTTGTTCTTCCGTAGCTCCTGCAGATACCGCGGCGAGGTACCGAAGTGCGTCACCTTGTACTCGCCCAGCAATCGGATGAGGAATTTCACGTCAGGCAGGAAGGGACTTCCGTCATATAGGATGGGTTTCCCGCCGAACATCAGGCCCGTGATGGCGGAGAGGTACATGATCCATCCCGTGGTCGTGTACTGTAGCACGACAGACTCCGGGCTATGAACCCTATGTAACCGGGCCTCTTTAGTGCCGTTGAGGATATACCCCCCGACCCCATGAACAATGGGCTTGGGCTTCCCCGTCGTCCCCGACGAGTAAACGACCAGGAAGGGATCGCGGAACCCAATGCGGACAAACTCCAGCTCATCGGAGCGGGCCTGGGCCAGGAATGTCGCCAGCGACTGCGTCTTCGGCACACCAGTCAGATCAGCCGGCTCCGCAAACCGAGGCACTGCGACCACGCCCCGGAACTCCTCGACACCACCCAACCCACCAACAATATCCCTAATCTTGGGCCGCAGATCAATCCGCTTCCCATTGTACACCGCCGCATCGTCAATAAACACCCACTTCGGCTGCAGCTGCAGCAACCGATCCAGAATCCCCTTGACGCCGGTGTCGGTCGACGCGACGAGAACAGCGCCCCGAGCGCCGTCGTCGCCAGCAGTATAACCAGTGTATCGATACTGTTGCTCGCCACCACCGCCACCCGATCTCCCTTGACTACCCCCGCTGCCTTCAAGGCCTGGGTTAACCGCCCCGTTCGCTGTCGCAGCTCGCGCCAGGTGATGCTGATCGCTGGCTCCGAGCCACCCTCGCGGATCTGTGTCAGGGCAATCTTGCCGTCTTCTTTGTTTGTGGTTGTGATCTTCAGATCGCCATTGGGGGCCCGCTCACCGGCGAAGAGCATGTTCTCGGCGAAGTTGAGCCGGATGCCCTCGAACCAGGTCGGGACGCTGTCTATGCGGGCTGATTCGTCGACGACGGTGGTGTAGGAGCCCTCGTGGATGATGGGGAAGTAGTCCCAGCAGAAGGCCCAGAAGGCGGCGCGGTTGTGGATGGACCATTGGTAGAGGTCGTGGAATGTCTGTGCATGGTTAGATTGGTTATACTCCTTCATGTAGTAAATGTAACACGTACAGGTAATTGAAGCCCCTTCTCAGCTTCTAGCTTTTGTTTGAAGGCCCACATCTCTGTAGATTGGGGGTTGGCATGTTCCCACAGTTTGCGGGGAAGGGCGGAGGACGGGGAAGTCATGGCTGCAATGGATGTGTTTCTGGGGTGATACGGTGGAGAGAAAGAGAGATGAATAGGTCAATTGAATCTTCGCTCGAAAAGGCCCAGCCTGAACACGGCCATCATGGTGATACAAGCAGTGCTATTTATACGTCGGCGAAGATACGCCGATTTCGCCTCGGTTATCGAGCGGGTTATGCGGAGATGCGGGGGAACTTCCACTGCTTATTCCCACCATCGTAAACCCTATTTATACCGGAGTGAAATGCGATTGGATGCTAGTGGGTGCATCTGGAGCTGTCAAGAGGCGATGGCTGGATCTACTCTAGCGATTTATCCGAGATGGCAATGCCGATCAGTAATCCGGCGTCGGTACTGGTTAGGGTTAGCTTGGAGGTTCGGTACTTGTGGCTACTTTACGTGGAAGATGTCCACATCTGTGAACTAAATGAAGGAGGGTGTATAACGGTGTACTAACGGTGTATTAACTAGGGAATATGTGTCTTTGGGCTTTGACTGTCTTTGCTTGTTTGTATTGTGTGGCTAATGTTCTTTTCGTTTCTTTGTCTTGTTTTTGGGGATTCAACCATATCCTGCGATAGTCTCTGGTTTTGGTGTTGATGAAGATAAGATTCGGTTAAAGATACTACTACAGCTATACTATATATACGATCATATTACGCTATTCAATATAAGACCAATATCAAGCTCTCTGTCAATAGAACTGACCAAGCAGGAGTCAGTAATAAGGTGAAGACCGAAGACAAAGCAGTCTTGGCAAGTTGGGGATTAGGGCATACTTTCCGCATCCGGTAATCGATTTGGAGGATTTGTAAGAGCCACCCCCAAGCCTTTTGATCCTATTGTGCTCCTAGATGAGTACCGAATTCTAGTTTACTATCTAAGATAATCAACATTTCAACAATTGCAAGATAGGACGAAATCTTAACATAGTCGGTACATACACAAAACCGCCAAACAGATACTCAAGAATGGTGTTTGGATGTAGTTCATGATATAGCATAATCCGTAGACTATGCATGCTCACTCAGCTCAACTTCTTTGTTTTGCTTGCCAACTGACAGAAAATTGCTACGGCCAAAAACATGCCCCGAACGCTCAGACAAGGCAAGCAAACAAGCTTGACGTAGCTGGTGGCTTGGTCCTGTATTCTCCGAACTTGATTCATGATCCGTCTTCCATGATAGATTCCACGACTTTGGTATTAAGCAAAGCATAAAATAGGATCTACCACGGAAATCGTCTGTTTCAAACTCCACTTCGCCATCGAATAGAATAGACGCGGCCTGGTTTTCATCGAATCGGGAAACCGCCCAGACTGA
Organism: Aspergillus nomiae NRRL 13137; assembly: GCF_001204775.2. Classification (NCBI taxonomy): domain Eukaryota; kingdom Fungi; phylum Ascomycota; class Eurotiomycetes; order Eurotiales; family Aspergillaceae; genus Aspergillus; species Aspergillus nomiae. The sequence goes on along the minus strand of NW_015378114.1, from coordinate 97,452 downwards.
TTCGTAATGCTGCAAAAGCCGGCCTCGGCGGATAAGCCAGCCAGGGTCAGATGGTGGACAAACTGCCTCTAGGAAAGGGAAAACGGAATTTAGCGTAGGCATGGAAAAGTCTAGCGAGACTGATTAGTTGCGTACGTCCGAAGGGTTGCAGGAAAGACAGACAATCTGGGCGATGGCGAACTTTGAATATAATTAATTCCAGCGACTCCTTCTCCGCGTCCAGCGACTGCCAGAGCGCATCATCAACGGTGTTCTCTGAACTCAGGTGGGCGAGATGAGAACGGAAATCACGGGTGCCAGCTCTGAGTACGTATTAGTCCTGATTCAGAAGAGGCCCGGCCGATTTCTTACCGTTCTTCAATGTGCATGCTAACTATCTCACGTTCGCCCTTTGCTATGCCTCTCAACGGCCGAGGTTTGCCATGATTTATCCGGAAAGGCCACTTGGGAGAGACTGTGTACGCCTCGGAGAAGTCATATAAGACCGTATCATAAAAGTCACCAGGAAGTCTAAAATGCCCGTCCTGGACGTCTCCATGAGTGACCCCCAGTCGATGTAAGGCATCCAGGCGACGAAGGCGGTCGTTTAGCAAAGATATATACCAGTCGCGCTCAAATGAGCTTAAGGGCAGCTTCGCAAGTGCCTCCAAGGAGATTTCTGGTAATTGAGAGGCGCGCTCAGCAAGGATACGCCGAGAAGACAACTTCGGTATAATGGCTTCCAGCACGACCGCTCGCTGATGAACATATCCTGACAAGAACCTATCTCTTTGCATGTCGGTAACTATACCATGGAATTTAGGGAAATATATTCTTTCCCCGCGGGAACAGAATCGGTCAATCTGGGTATATGCCCGAGCTTCTCGGACGAACCTATCAAAGTTGAGCACAGCATTGTCTATCATCTGGGGGATCTGGCGCTTCGACACCCTGAGCCGGTATAGCTGCGACGTGACCTCCCTCTTTGTATAGTCGGGAAACTAAAATGGAATGAATTCTTCATAGAGCGCACAGCTAAGGGACCAACTGACCACTTTGCCTACGTATCTTCTATGTCCATTGATCAGAAGCCAGAGAACTTGTATCCTGGTCTCGTCTATCGGTCTTGTCTTATCGGCCAGGCCTCGTAGTTTCCAAGCTTCATCTCGAGAACAGAAAGGTCGGAACTGTTGATCGGCCTTGATTTCATTCACGAACTCTGGAGGATTGCCAGAGAAGAAAAAATTTATCCAGGAGTCTTCTTCCTCCATAATAATCGTGGACAGGTGCTCTGACAATTGGATAAATTGACTATGGATCGGTGAATTGTTGGGTAAGAGTTCAATGTAATAATGGAGCCGCTGTCGGCACCCTGTCCAGACTCCCAGTACACCGCTTAGGCAGCGTTTAGGCTACCAGCCGTGAGCCATGATTGTGGCATGCTGATCTCGTTCAATCTGCAAGTGAATTTAATCCGAAATTACAGAAACAGAAGCAGAGAGAGTTGATTTTTCCACTATTCCGGATGCTCCCTTGCTGCTGGAGCTTCCTACTCCGCGAATGTATGTTTCGTGTCGTGCGAGTCACTGCCACCAATATGATTCTATCCTTGTCTATAGATCCTTCGTCCGCGTTACCATACCAGAGTCAGCTGTTGACTACATTGAACTACCTTAAATGGCCCGACCATAGATACTGTCATTCAAGAAGTCTTCCATCCAGAACCATTCGTCGAGATTGAAGTTCAAGTCCTGGTTCTCTTCAACAGTTTCCACACCTCCCTTTAGACCCTCGACAGGCACCGGAGAGTTCATAGCTGTTATTACCGGCGTCAGGAGCCCAGTACCCGCATCCAGCACACCCAAGCCATGGTTTTGAGTAGACTGAACTGTCGAACTATCCGTCTCGCCCGGCCTGATCTCCCTCTCAAACTCCATAATATACGCCCCAACCGTAACGCCCATCGTCTTCTTAAACGCCCGACAAAGATAACTCGGCGTAACCCCGACCTCCTGTGCCAGCTCCTTCAAGCCCTGCTTCATCGCCACCTCGTCCTTCTTGATCCGCAAAAGCGTGATAACTCTCGCGACAACCTCCTCCTTTCCCCCGAGAAAACTCGGGTTATCTGGCTCGCATCTCTTGCACGGCCGGAAACCATCACGGCGCGCCTGGTCTTCTGTGTCGTAGAACACAACATTGGCTCTTCGAGCTATGCGCGCAGCACAGGTGGGGCGACAGTAGATCTTTGTGGATTTGACGCCGTACAGAAAGGATGAGTGGGATGATGGGGCGCGATGTGTAATGGCAAGCCAACGGGAATGGGAGGTTTGAAATAGATCAGGACTGACAGAGGGAGATTGTGTTTCCATAATTGTTTCAAGTCTAGAGTTGGGCAGAGGAAAGTCGGAGTGACGTTGCGAAGTATAAAAGTGAGCCTTTGGTGCTGAGGGGTATAAACCAGCGCTATACCGGATCGAGTTTTAGGGCTATCATAGGGGAGTGCGTGATTCTGTCATTCTCAACGCCAGATATTGGGTCTAGAATTTGGTCTAATGGTCTATTCGTATAACAATATACACTAACGCTCTACCACTTGATCCTCCAATCCCACCCCTCTACTTTGATCCTGACCCAGAGAAAACACAGTGAAGCCGCCAGATAGCCGAGTCCCGTGAAAAGTGCGATGCCCCAGTATTTTTCTTTCCTAGCCTCCACCGCATTCAGAAGGCTCCCAGCGCTTGATCAATGGGGAAGAGGTCGACATTGCTTGAACCAGCTTGTGCCTGTCCGCTACATTCCCTAATTGCCAACTGTCTGCTTTCACCCAACTCAATACAGATCGACCATCCCCAGCCGACTTGAAGGAGGAGTGCTTGTAACATCAGAGGAAAGATAGCACTCCCCGTTTGCCAGTCTGGGTTTTCTTGAAGGTGATATTGGCCGATAAAAGAAAAAGAATAGTAATATTATTGTGCCCTCCACATCCTCAAAGATTCTTATTTCCCGACGCATATTTCAGTGACCAGTGAATAAGTTAACTGTGGCGTTCCGGCAGTATTCAATTCCAGGCTGTCTTGTGCGATGAGTACCTCTATGGACGAAATATCGATGGCCACACATAGTGTACAATGTGTAAATGAATGGTAAGAAGTTTCGTGATTGTGTGTTGATCGAATTGTATGTTATTATTGCAATTAAACAGAGCTTTGTGGAGTTTGTGATGAGAATGCATATTCCAGAAGAGTGTTTCGAGAACAGATGACAGATAGATAATTATATGAAGTCTGAGCGTGCAAGCCGTCTCTGCAATTATCAGAGTACGTGGGCCCATTGCATAAAAGGTCGGTTCAACTTGCACCCCACAGACCCAGTTCACGAAGGCATAGACTGAGAATATCCAGCCCGTAGCCGATTGAGAGTATTCCGACAAGAGGACTTTGGAGACAACGACCTCAGACACACTGGCTGCGTTGGAGATCAGGCATCACGGCTATCCTCTGGATAAAGAATCAAGATCGTTGTCAGTGAGCATCTCCTGCTTTTCATTGATTGTATGCGAAAAATTCACTAGGGACGAACCGTTTCTTGAGGTTGGCGTCACTCTCTCAAAATGCTTCACTTTGAAAGTCCTGCAATTGCTCGGAGTGAAGAAAGTGAGACGTTAACCAGTAGAGTAGTAGAATGGTAATCAGCCCAAGCACAGCACTACCAACACTTTTGGATAGAACGTATAGTCTTGGCTATATAGATGTATGATAACCAAAGTGCTAGTAGTCAATCGGCGACAAGCTACGGAGCAATGAACTCAAAGTGGCCAATCCCAGCCAAGCCCTAACTGTTCAACCTTAATTCATGATTCATTGCACGTCGACCCCGGATTAGTGAAATAATATGGTGTATGTGTATATAGAGTAATGAACGACCCGACTGTACTTAATGCGCAAAACAGCGTATGTCAGTAGGCCCCGTTGAATCTGAGATCTCATATTTACATGCTCTCAAAAACAACAGCCCCGGCCTAGTTTTACCATGGAATACCGCATCCCTAGTTCGAGATAAACATGCCACACCCTCTGTCCGTTCCAAAGTCCTTTGGATATAGCCAGGGATGCCTTCGTCTGTCCTTGATTATCAAGTAACCTTTGGCGATCCAGGTTGTGCCACCGCCTGTCCCGTCCCCCGGTGTTGCAATACCTATCCCAAACCGCCCTGAAAACATCCTCCGAGTCATCTACATCATCTACAATATCGCACCATACATTGTAGTTATGCACGCCAATGAGGATCGCCATATGTTTCTTCATGTCGCTCTTCGTGCCAGTGTTGTTGCCACCGTCATTGTCACTGAAGAGAAGCACGCCAGCATGCCCGCTACGCCAGGACGTCAATTCAATGGTTTTCTCGCTCGACGTCCAGCTCACCTCGGGGTGGGAAGAGCTGCTCAGGTTTGCGGGAGGGGGACGGTGAACCACAAAGATATATCGTGACTCCGGCCTCATCCATTCCGTTATCTTGAACCTTGATGCGTCGGTTTCTGTGATGTAGATCGTTTTGTCTCTAAAGCTGGACGTGTCCTTGTCTTCGTAGGTCTCGTGAAGGTTAGTCCGGACAAATGTGTCATCTCCAGCCCCCGGTGGCTTTTCCAGGCGGATCACGAATGGCTTGTTATCACGCCCGCAGCTCAGAGCCGCCAGACCAGAACTTGACGAGCCATCAAGGAGGAGACGCAGAGTGATATGCAGACCTTTGTTGGTCATACTGTACGGCAGTGAGTCGCATAACCTACGTATGCCCTTCGACCTTCTGAAATCATGAGGTGATCTGGCCAGAAGCCCGCTCGGGCTATGAGGATCATCTCTAGTCCATGCAAAGATGGACTGATCGTCCGACACCTTGAGGATCTCCCTCTGCAGCCGCTCAAACGCCTTCTCGCCTTCCCCATACAACATTGGCATGCTGACCCCGAACAGCCCCATCAAACAATACGCCTGGTCTTCCACTCGCGCCGTTGTTCGATTAGCAGCCCATGACATACGTTCGGCCACGCTAACCTCGCCTGCACAGTTCATCAAAAGAACCTCTGCTGGAATCCCAGTAATCTGGGTGATGACTGGATGGAGGCTAGCTTTGGTCCCGATCTCCTCCCATTTCTTGTTGAAGAACACGACATACAGTGGCGCTAACAACTCTTGCAATGTCCATCCTCGCTGAAACCAGGCACTCTTCCGAAATTGAGATCCATCCTTAAATGGATCATCGCCGGGCTCTACATCTGCCAGGTAAGCATAGCAGACCTGTGCATTGCGATACCAGTGGAACATGGAATTCAATGCTTCTGAGAGTTCTCCGGGATTGGACTTATTGATACAGCATGTATCAACCCAGACATGCTTCAGCTCAACCTTGCTGGCGAGCTCACAGCAGTTCTTTATCTTTTTGTATCCAGGCTTCTTGGTCATTTCATCGTCATGAATCTCCTGGTTGATCTGGTCGAATGTGATTTCATCTTTCTCGAGGCCCCATCGATGGGATAGGATGGCGTATTCAGGGATGTCTTGAACCTTGGGAGGCACGAGCCTTTTTTTTCTCTGTGTCTAATAATCTGATCATTGTGGATGATATAGGGGACCTTGACTTTGGCAGTCTTTGGAGCTTGCCAGGTGGGGACTGTAAATAAATGAACAGAGTGTGTAGCAGATGTAGAGGCAAGGACAGGAACAGAATCTGAGAGCACACCAGCTGCTCCACGATGCTATAAGTAGTTCTCTGCCGTCTCTCAGCTGCCTAGGCGAAACTTAACAAGGATCCACCGTCAGCTCCCCCACTCTGGCAGCTGAATGACGATCCCATATACATATTACATCGTGCAGGTAGGCTCCACTTTTCGCAGTGCCTTTCAGTGGAAACACGTAACACTGAATTGGTAATTTGGAGTATCAGTTTATCGTATTTCCTTCCAGGTGATAGGCTACTATGGTTCATTGTTGAGAAGACCCAACATATAGTTGTGTCTGTTTCCATTTGATCGACATAGCGTTCCTCGAGCGGCCGTCAGTCAGTAGAGGCTGAGTCGCTTTGTGGGAAGCGGATTACAGTGTCTAATTTGTCTTCACTAATGGTTTCTTCCCCGTTCACCTATTCTGTAGCTATTTCATGAGAAAGCAAGATTTACATTCTTTTGTCGATGGCATGGAATTTATAGTCTGTTATACATAGCGAAGCGGCCACATTACACCAATATCAATATTTGGCTTTCAGCCATTAGCTAGGTATAATGAACGAAATTGTATCGTGTAACCCTCGAAGGATATAATGTATTCCAACTTGCCATGGCAGGCGGCTTGTCCCCTGAAATTCCAGGTATGTCTCCGTCACTCCATCGAGGCTCAGTTCTCGATTCGCCTCTCCACGGGGCATATCAACTTTCCACCATGCAAATGGTCCAAAGGCTACAATGCTGCCCTGATCTGCGAGTCTCTCGATGCAATGGGTACCCTCTAATGATTGCTGCTCAAGGCTTTGAGGATCGGTGCTGTGTACGCCGCTGGCCGGTCATAGCCGTATTCTGTTGCAAGCGGCAGTATCGAATGGCCCGGCTCCGGTCCTTGATATTTCGCATGATACCGAAGCATAGGCTGTTGCAGCATTCCCGGCGGCCCTCGGTACTTGTTGACTCAGCTGGCCATTACATCCAGTGCGCAAGTAGTAGTGGGGTTATATATGAATTTATTCCCGCTCGTGCTGTGGGGTGGCGCCAACACATCTGCGCTAGGCCCACCTCTGTGGCACAACATGCATGAAAGCTGAACACGATACATAGGCTAGAAAGCTAAATACGAAGAATGCAACATGATTGAGCACGGGATTGGGTATAATCTTTCCAACTAACCTTTTTGGTCCCCATCGCTGATCTTCACAATCTGCAACCAGGACGGCGATCCAACAACGCGATGGAACCTCAGCTGGGGCATTCACTTGCTGCTCTCAGCACGCCAGATAGCCCCTCATGCTCTACTTACCGGGTATTCGAGGGTTGAATTTTGGTTAACTTAAACGTCAGCAGTATATCTAAAGGTCCGTAAAGTACGCAATGTAGGTCTAACGCCACTCTCAGGATCTAACCGTAGGTCTTGTCCGTAGGCGTGGTATCCACGTAATCGCTACCGCTGTTAACTAGCTATAACCTAGTATAAATCTCAACAGCGATGCAAGAATGTTTTCCAGACATCTCACTATGTGCCCACTTAGTTAAGATGAAGAGGGAGCAGTTATGTCCTTGTAGAGATGTTGAGGGGGAAGGATACGACCCATGATACGACTCATGATTGTGATGCCGTCGTATCGTACAATGGAGACAAGATCAACGAATTCTTGAGGCCCATCCTATCTGAACGATAGAGAGTCAAATTGCGTAGTCCCAAGCTACGGTTCGACGGAAGATAATGGAAAGCAGACCTGTAGTTCACGATCACTGGTACCTACACAAGAGATCAGTCATCTTCCAGTCGCATCCGCCAACGCAAACGAAAAATGGTCGGCAGTGCCTTGCGACCTGATACTCATGGGCAATATTACTTCGTCCTAAATGGTCCGTCCCACTGAGACTCCTGCACCTCGGAAGGCCGCAAAGCGATAGATAATAGATATTATGCCACCAGTGAGAAGGCCAGCATATTGAAAACACTCCGAGACTCATATCAGGAACTCATGACATTGCCATAGAGAATCATAGCCTCTCACTCAAACTGTCCGCAATCCGATTCAACATGTCATCTCCGCTTTCATGTTATCACTAGCTGTTCAACCCTTCTTCGTTCCGAACTTCTTCCAATGCACATTACTTGGTCAAGTAATCAAGTGTTCTTACAGAGTTTGCCTGATCTTTGACGTGCAGTGCTCACTCTGATGGTCATGTTATGGCAGTTTCAGCAAGTATATATATAAATCATCAAGCGTCTAGTATAACAAAAAAGATGCTCTCTCTTTTCCTATTCCAAGCCATCAATATACTTCGTCAAATGGCCTATCGATGCCGAATTTGTCAAACAAGCCACCACTAAGGCAAGCTATGGTTAACTGCCGTACCCAATTCGATACATTTGTCTAACATATTTCTCGGTCCCCATCAGTCTATAATTGGCTACGGAGCTCGAAGCGTCCGGGTACTGTAGTTATGGCGATTGTGGTAGTTGTACAGAGACTTTCAGGATACCGAGTAAATCATACTTTTGGATGTTTCTAGGGCACGAGAGTGTACCCTTTCAAGCTCTAGTAGTTCTCCTTTTGCATCAATAATAGACAATATTTGCCTTTTTTTTTATCTATATGTCTGTATCCAGCCAACAAACCAGCATAGGTTGGATAGTAAATCTTCCATGAGATCTCATTACTTCTGGTGATATATTTTGTTCACACGCCTTTATCAACATTATTTTTCCCCCCCACCAGCTGAAGCAGTGTAAATCATATATACCAACATTGCTAGTCAATTGTGACAAGCACTCGACAGCCCAGAACCTACCTGGAGTAGCTGATGTTCTCTTTCACGGTGATATCATATCATGCCTGCACATCTTCATGTCCGGGATATAGCCTTGTTTGGGTTAATAGGAGTCGGGTATACGCGCTTTCCCAATGAAGATCATCTAAGCCCAACCATCGCTAGCATGTTCCTAACAATCCCAACATGATTCATGTCGAAGTGGTTGGAATCCACTAGAACAAGATGAATCCATCGCGATGTCTGTTTGTCTCTTGATCATTTCGTATTTCACATGTGATCGCGCGGGTCTCTTGCCCCTAGCCAAATCTAGTACCGCTGATTGGCCAATATGAATGAGGTAAGCATTACTCACGTGACTCAACGCACGCGACACCGCTGGCCTGAAGAGGAAAGGTCGCAGGAGCAGAGACCACCGCTATCGGCACGTGCGATAAGGGGTCCAGTTCTGGACAGCATGGCGAAAAAGTCCCGCGTCGTCGATGTTAGCCTTGATCACTCGTCACTTTTGGCTATACTTGAAAGGAACATGGGAGAACCCGTATATAATTTACAGTAGAAAGTCACAGTGTTGAATAGAAAACAGGGTACTATTTGTGAGGTGGACTATAGCACATACTCCGGAGTAAGTCTATGCCAGGTACCGACAGAGTCCAGACAAGATCCAGGGCAATCGGGGGTCAGGATATCAAGCTGTAGCCAATGACATTGTGTACCCTTCTTGGCTTGAAGCTTCCCGACAGCTGGCAGTAAAAATGTTGAGAGGAATCGAACCGATTTGGACAAGAGTATTAAAAGCAAATCGACTGGAAGCATGTGAAAGTGGGCCAGAAAACGACAAGAGACAAAGTGGGTAAGATATTAAATCGGAGTGGAGGCTCTCCAGAGTCCACGGCTGTTAGTCCATGGGGGAGAGGCTCCATCCGGGCAGTGGATCGGCATATCGATAGAGGGGGGTGTCGGTTGCCTCGAAAAGAAGAGAGCGTAGGCTATACGATGCAACGTTCAGAATGGGGTTTTATAGTTGGCACTACAGATGGAGACAGATTGACTGAATTGTTCTAGTGAGGGCTGTACCTTGCAAGATGCATTCAAAGTAGGGTTGCGAGAGGTGTGCTGACCATTATGAGTGGTGCAAATGAACCCCTGTTTAGCGTGTTGAGAGCTGTCTAACCCGTCTGGGTATTGGAACCCGGGAAGCCTGAACTTTGGCCTGAAAAGCATGGAAAAATAATAAGAAAATAATCAATAAACGATCGATATCATTCTCGTCCACCCCCACTATGCTAAAAACTATCCACGGAAGCGAAAAAAAAGGAAAGCAAGCCATTGGTCTCAGTCCCCCAAATAGTTGTCCCTCCCTCGTGTCCCAATGGAATTTCTTGTTCTGCGACCAAGGCAACGGACACCTGTGAGTTTTCTTTCTTTATCATCCCGGCACCTTGCCTTCTTTTCCATCAGCGCTTAGGAATACCAGTGACTAACAACCAGTTCACTGACTCCCAGAGCTCACAGCCGTCAACTTAAATACTCTGTCCTTTCAACCGCTTGATGCCTTGAAGATTGCTCTATCCTCCATCCTCTTTCCTCTATCCTATCTATCCTCTCTATCCTCTTCATCCTCCCAAATTTCCCCTCCTTGTCTAACGATATAACGATACCATGTCGATCATTGATACCTCCAAAGACCTTTCTGCGCTTTTCACAAAACAAGTCCAGACGACGCCTGATGCCATTGCCTTGGAGGATGAAAAGACCACCTACACCTATGCGGAATTAGATCAAGAGGTCGAGACCTTGACTCGTCGCCTGCGTGGCTACGGAGTCGGTCGGGACAGTCTCGTGGGGGTACTGCTACCACGCAGTGCGGACTACGTAGTTGCCTGTTTGGCGGCTCTCCGTGCGGGCGGCGCATTTCTGGTGCTAGAGCTGGCCTATCCCCCTAGTCTCCTGGCCGATGTGATCGAGGATGGCAGGCCCACAGTCGTCATCACAAACCGGGCAGAGGTTGGCAAGATCAAAGCCAGTGTGCCGGTGATCATCCAGGATGAGCCGGCCTCCACGGCCAATGGACATGTTCCCGAGCCCTCTCCCCTCCCAGCAGACGACGACTTGGATCGCCTCGCATTTGTATCATATTCGTCTGGAACCACAGGCAAGCCGAAAGGCATTGCCAACCCCCACCGCGCCGCAGTTCTCTCCTATAACCTGAGATTTGGCGTGTCAGACTTGCAACAGGGAGACCGGGTGGCCTGTAATGTCTTCTTTGTCTGGGAGATCTTGCGCCCCCTGCTGCGCGGTGCCACCGTGGTTGCGGTGCCAGATGATGCAAGTTATGACCCTGCGGCGCTGGTCGACCTGCTGGCAGCAAAGAAAGTTACGGAAACTCTGATGACTCCCACCCTCTTGGCTACGGTTCTTGCCCGGCACCCCCACGTAGGTGATCGGTTACCGGATCTGCGCACGTTGTGGTTCAACGGGGAAGTCGTTACGACGGATCTGGCCCGGCGAGCCAGTAAGGCGTTTCCCCAGACGCGGCTGTTGAATTGCTATAGCGCCTGTGAAACGCATGAGATCGCCTGCGGGGATATCCGAGAGATGTTGCAGCAGATCGACAGTGACGCGCTGTATTGCCCCGTGGGTCCCCCCATTGACCCCGAGAACACGTACGTTTTGAATGAGTCCCTACAGAAGGTGGACGTGGGCGTGAGTGGAGAGCTGTTTCTGGCAGGTCCCCAACTCGCCCGGGGATACCTGAATCTCCCGGAGACGACTGCCAAAGCATTCATCCCAAATCCTTTCGACTCGAATCCCAGCTCCCGCTTGTACCGGACCGGCGACATTGCCCGACTGCTCCCGTCGGGACTGCTCGAAATCACTGGACGTGTTGGGGCGATGATCAAATTGCGCGGGTACTCCGTCGTACCGGCGAAAGTGGAATATGAAATTGTCACGCACTTGGCGGTCTCTCGCTGCGCGGTCGTGGCCTATGGAGAAGGCCTGGAGCGTCAGTTGGTTGCCTATATTGTGCGAGACCAAGAAAAGTCGGAGGATCGCCCCGAAGTAGAAATCAATGATTCCGGTCACAGCCCAGCGGCGCGCCGCACCCTTGCGCCTCATTTGGCCCATTATATGATTCCAGCTCTCTGGGTTGAGCTGGACGAACTGCCCACCCATGAAGTCACGGGCAAAGTCGATCTGAAAAATCTCCCTCCACCGCAGAGCCCTCAGTTAGTCAATGGCAATGGGCCCAAACCAGTTAAAGACTCAATTAAGTTGGATGAGGTTGCATCCATCTGGGCCGCCGTCCTGAAAACGTCACGCACCCTTCTCAAGCCCAGTGATGACTTCTTTGACCTTGGTGGACACTCCTTGTCTCTGGCCGACCTATCCTCCCGGCTGTCGAGGCATTTTGGCTTCCGCGTGCCAATCACCCGTCTTGCAGAGAACACGACGCTGACGAGCCACCTGGAAGTCGTCCGGGCGATCCGGGATGGGCACACAGCCGCTGTGCAAGCAGATCTTCCGGCGGTCTTGCGTGCTGATGCGACCCTGGATGATGAGATCACGCCCTCCACGGCCACAGCTTGTCCTATTGACAAGGCGGATACCGTGCTGTTGACTGGTGTGACCGGCTTCTTGGGAGCGTTCCTTCTGCATGATTTAGTGGAGCACACCTCTGCCCGGATTATCTGTTTGGTACGATTTAATGAACCCGCCAACGACGACCAGCCCGGAGGTATTGCTCGTATCCGCCGGAACCTCTTGGATTTGGGCTTATGGCGCGATTCGATCATGGAGCGGGTCGAGATTCTCCCTGGCAACCTTTCCCGAACCCGTTTCGGCCTTTCCCCGGACGCGTTCGACGAGCTCGCAAGTCGTGTCCAGGTTGTGGTCCACGCCGCGGCAACCGTGAACCTGGTGTACCCATACGCTGCATTGCGCGGCCCCAACGTAGGCGGTACCAGAGAGGTGCTCCGTCTGGCCTGCAAAGGAGGCGCAACCGTGCAGTACGTCTCCACAAACGGTGTTCTGCCGTCATCTGGGGAGTCTGGTTGGCCCGAGGATGCCCTGTTGGATGTCGACCAAGTGCCCGACAAGCTGCTGGATGGGTATGGGCAGACCAAGTGGGTCGCCGAGCAGCTTGTTCTTGAAGCGGCTCGTCGGGGATTGCCGGTGAAAATCCACCGTGCTGGTACTATCAGTGGCCACAGCGCTACCGGTGCCGCCAACGCGTGGGATCTTCTCACTGCTCTGATCGTCGAGTCTATCCATCTCGGATATGCTCCCGATGTGGACGGCTGGCGGGCGGAGATGACCCCTGTGGACTTCGTCAGCAAGGCCATTGTCCACCTGGCTACCCAGACTCACGCCGACCAAACCGTTTTCCATCTGGGCGATCCCAGCCCGCTCAGCATGAACTCCGTCTTCGCGGAACTTCGGGAGCTCGGATACCCCACGCAACCACTCAGCTGGGATGATTGGGTGGCGCTGTGGACCCAGAAACGAGGCCCGGTGAAGGGCGGCGATGGCGCGTTTACCGTTGATATCCTCCGCAGTGGCATGCCTACCGTTGACTTCCTCCAGGGCATTGTCGTGCTCAACAATGCTGCGACCCAGCCGTCCCTGGCTGCTCTGGACCGACCCCAGGTGGGCCGGGCTTTGCTCGAAACCTATACCCGTCACTGGTTCGCCCGAGGATGGCTGACCCGGCCTCCCTCCCGGCAGCATGCTCTGGCGAGCTCACCAAAGCCGAGGGGTCCGCTCCACGGAAAGGTGGCCGTTGTGACCGGTGCATCCTCTGGCATTGGTGCCGCTGTGGCGGTGGCATTGGCTCGCGAAGGCTGTCACGTCGCCCTTGCTGCTCGGCGGGTGGACGCCCTCGAATCGGTTAAGAGTCGAATGACGGCCCATGGAGTGAAGGTGATCGCGCGACCAACCGATGTGACGAACAGTGCACAGGTTGCAGCCCTTCTTAGTGCGGCGAATGAAGAGCTGGGTCCCGTCGACATCCTTGTTTCGTGTGCTGGCGTGATGTACTTCACCATGATGGCGAATGTGAAGACCGATGAGTGGGATCGCACGGTCGATGTCAACTGCAAGGGTCTCCTACACTGTCTCTCTGCCACCGTACCGGGCATGCTCGCCCGTAGCCGCGGTCATATTGTTGCCATCTCTTCCGATGCTGGCCGCAAAGTCTTCCCGGGCCTTGGTGTCTACTCCGCCAGCAAGTTCTTCGTCGAGGCTACGCTCCAGGCCCTCCGACTGGAGACAGCGGGCACTGGCTTGCGCGTGACCAGCATTCAGCCCGGAAACACATCGACCCCCCTTCTCAACATGTCTACAGATGCTGAAGCTGTGAAGAAATACGGCGAGCCATCTGGGGCTCAGATTCTTGACCCAGAGGATATTGCCAACTCGATTGTTTACGCCTTGCGTCAGCCCGAACATGTCTCGGTTAATGAAGTCCTTGTTGAGCCCCGGGACGAGCCAATTTAGGTTGGATGGTCTCTCCCACGCATGTCGGATTTGTTCTGGATCACTTGGTTTTAGCGTTGCGAAGTCTTTCACTCACCCTTGCGGATTTGTCCTTTTTCTTTTCTGGTTTGTTGTCTTTTCAGGCAAACTTATGGAAAGCTAGACATGGGATCATACGCGGCTATACCGGTATGGGTATAATAGATCATCGGAGTTAGTTGAACTTTCTAAAGATATAAGCCACTATTGAATTTTATTCTCGTCAGCCTCGCTGCAAGGAGCTTTATATGTGATGTAGCTGTATGGAAATTTACCCGCCCGGCCAATCAAATCCATTGAATTGCCGGGTAAAAGGCCCTGGATAAACATGGCAAACATGACTCAATCCAACGGAAACATTCCTCTGCGTCGATTTTTTCTTCCTCTTGCCAGCTCCTCCTATTCCTGATTTGAATAAAACTGCACAGAATCACGGACATTTGGCCTGTTCGACTTACGTGATGGCGCTGTCTACCGACTCTTCGTCCAGCGGTGATCTTGCACAGAGGCCCGTTCATAGTCAGGAAGTATTAGAATTGGACATTCCCGAGCCCTACAATGGGAGTGAACTCAATCGCAGCAATGACGGATTCGAGATGAGTCGACTAGCTTCCTCACCACAGAATGAGCTGCAGGAGCCAGACTCGACCGACGAGTCCCGCAGCAAATGGAGAATCGTCGCCATTATGCTCGCCCTTTCAGTGAGTTGTTATCCTACCCCAGTTGCAGATATCAAGCACCGGTAACTGACGTTCAGTCCAGCTCAGCCTTTTTATTTCTGCTCTTGATCAGACTATTGTAGCTACCGCAACGCCAACTATCTCTGCGGAGCTGCACTCGGGCACAGGCTATGTGTGGATTGGTGGCGCATATCTGATTGCCAACGCAGCTAGCTCCAACATCTGGGCCAACCTATCCGACATCTGGGGGCGCAAGCCGATTCTTCTCGCGGCCGTTGCTTTGTTCTTCGGGGCTTCAATCATCTGTGCCAAAGCTATCAACATGCCTATGCTGGTTGCAGGTCGTGGTGTCCAAGGTATCGCGGGTGGTGGGATCATTCAAATGATTACCATCACCATTTCTGACCTCTTCAGTGTCCGGTATTCATGACTCTCTCCGCAATAGTGTTGCACTGAATACTGACAGACTCCAGACTTCGCAGCCTTTTCATGGGCCTCGTCGAATTTATCTGGGCAATTGCCGGAGCTTTAGGCCCCATCGTAGGTGGTGCCTTCACCCAGTCCATTTCCTGGAGATGGATATTCTGGATCAATCTGCCTATTTGCGGAACGGCATTTGTGCTCATCCTGTTCTTCCTGGATGTATACAATCCGAAGACTGGGGTCCTGGAGGGCATCAAAGCGGTCGATTGGTTCGGTAGCTTCTCCATTCTTGGGC
Source organism: Aspergillus nomiae NRRL 13137 (assembly GCF_001204775.2). Lineage (NCBI taxonomy): Eukaryota > Fungi > Ascomycota > Eurotiomycetes > Eurotiales > Aspergillaceae > Aspergillus > Aspergillus nomiae. The sequence continues at coordinate 82,058 of NW_015378114.1, read as the reverse complement.
TGACGGTTATGGTTTTGCTGGGCCTTGACTTCGGAGGAGCCACCTTTCCTTGGAGTTCGCCGAAAGTGATCTGTCTCATTGTTTTCGGCTGCCTGATGTCTCTCTTCTTCATTTACAGTGAAAAACGCCTGGCAAAGTATCCGCTTATGCCGTTGGGCATCTTCAAGAACCGCTCTAACGTGGCCTGCTTCGTCGTGGCTTTTACACATGGCTTCGTGAGTATCCAGACTGTAACTCTTCGGTCTAACCTGACACTGACGGTCTGAAGGCATTCCTCGGACAAGAATACTATCTCCCGCTTTATTTCCAGTCAGCCAAGGAAGCGTCCCCTTTCCACTCTGGTCTTCTGCTTCTCCCATATGTCTTGGCAGAAGCAGCCATAAGTCTTGCTGCGGGAGTTATTATTCATCGCACGGGTCATTATCTCGAAATCGTGTGGACCGGAACCGCACTTGTACTGCTGGGAAGTGGCCTGCTCATCGATTTCAACGCTACCTCCTCGCTTGCGAAAATTATCTGTTATCAAATCGTGGCCGGTGCAGGATGCGGCTTGCTTTTCTTCCCGCCCCTCCTCGCCCTCCAGAGCAATGTCGCGCAGGACGAAAACGCCTCCGCGACGGCAACTTTCGGCTTCATCCGTAATATGGCGATGGCCATGTCGGTGGTGCTGGGTGGGGTGATCTTCCAGAATGGCATGAATACACGGCAATCCGACCTCCTGGCAACGGGCCTCTCTGACTCCATCGTGAAGGAGCTCACCGGATCCGAGGCCGCGGCCAACGTGATGGTCATCCAGTCCATATCGGATACACTGCAACGAAGTGTCGTCAAGGACGCCTACGCTTGGAGCATGCGCAACATTTGGATCCTGTACACCTCTTTAGGCGCGTGTGGACTCATCTTCAGTCTCCTCATCACCCGCCAGCACCTCAGTGTGGAACACGTTGAGACCAAAACCGGACTGAAGGAGAAGCAACCCCTTACCCAATCTCGGCAGAACGAGCCTGTCTCTGAACCGTAAATCACAGCCCGAGCTTGCTTGGTGATCCAGCCAGGGTGAACAATACTTGGGCCTTGTTTATAGTTATATTGTCAATATTTGCGGGTATATAAAAAGCACATTAATATTCATAGAACGAGCACGTCTTCATATACATAGCGATGAACAAGCTATAGCTATACCCCATCACCATCTCCACCATAAACCCTTCCCCATCCACACCTACATTACCACTCATACAAACACCACACCCTAAAACATCGCCGCAACAGCCACAGCCGCCGCCCCAGCAAGCGGCATACCAGTAGCAACCGCCCTCGCAACGGGCACACCCACGACAGCCGCGCCAGGAGTCTGCGTCGCCTGGGGCATCGTAAACGACTCCACGCCCCCAGTAACCAACAACCCGTAAGTCGTCACCTTATTACTGGCGACACTAACCTTCGTCGACGTAGAACTGGACCACGACCCGCCATTCATCGTGCCCGTCGCCTGCATCGTCAACGCACACGACGCCGACTCCGACCAGTGCTTGAACGTGCACGAGTAGTCCTGCGTGGCCGTCACGGCGTCCTTCTCGCTGCTCCAGGCCGTGTAGACGCCCGTCAGGCTCCAGGATTCCTGGGCCTGGATCATGGTCCACGGCTTTTCGATCTGGCAGAGTGACTTGGGCGCGTCCTTCGTGCAGCTGATGTGGTAGGTGGTTTCCCGCGCGTTGATCCCCGCCACGCTGCCTGCTATGCCGGAGTACGTCGGCTGCCAGATGGATACCTCTGCCCCGAAGAAGGGGGCGGTGGTGGCTTTGTCGTCGGCGAGCACCAGGGCAGTGCTGGTCAGGGCGAGGAGGAGGGTTTTGAGGTGCATTTTGGATATTTTTCTTAGGGGTTGGTTTGGTTTGTTTATATGGTATGAGATGATATGAGAGGAGGTTCAGAACACTCGTTTTATAGTAAATTCAGTGGTATTCGAGTCACGCATAAAAGGGTCAGTACAGCAAGAAGTTGAACCAAGCAGAGTAACGTAGAAGCACAAAACAGAACAGAAAGAAAAGAAAAAAATAAATAGAAACAGCCCCCCTCTTATAATCCAGACCCATGAAAGACGCCTAGAACGTAAGCGACCCCGGTAGCCCCCATCCAGGCGCAGCAGACACATGTGCGCGCACCAACAGTTGTCTTCCCAACGTAACCTGACCACCAAGCTTCATTTCAAATCCGCCCAGAATGGAAGCGAATGAGGCTAAAAAGCGCCGGGAGGCCCGAGCAAATGCGAATCCGGGAGAAGCCGACAGGAACGAGGGCCGGCGATTGGATGGTGCAGGGGAGGTTTGTGAGTCACGGTGTAGGTTGGGCATGCTCAATGGCTGCTCGTTAGATATACCGGGGGCTATTGCAACGATTCTGAAATTACAACTGCGCTAGGGCTTCGCTAGCGCTGGCGGTTTGTCGGGGCGGTTGTGCTGTTTTTGCTTCTTAGGGCTTAGTGAGCGTGCAGGTCGGGCTTTTTGGGGTTTGGTTGCCGACGCTAGAGTCCTGAGAGGACGCTAGGGAACTAGCTACGTAGTATCTTGTGCTGGATGTTCGGCTGTGGGGGAGCTGTGCATGTGCCTTTTGGCTTATGTCTGGTGGCGGTCGTGCTTATGCGGGGGATGTTGGCGCTTTATGTCCCTAATGTCTCCATTGACAACTATATACAGTTCCATTCCCGGGGCATTACAGCTTGGACTTCCAGCCGGTAGATACGGCTTGCAGTACCACTCCCGTCATCATCAGCGCCTTTTCTTCTTCGAGTCGCCGTGCGACTAACTGCAGACTGACCGGCATCCCGTCAACTGCGGAAGCGTTATCTAGAACTCGGAGTTAGTATGGTCTAGCATGGCCTGTTTTGAAGGATAACCGTGGGATGCACGTACAATCATGCTGTATCCTGGCATCTACATCACTCAATGCCTTGTGGCCGTGATACGACGCATCCAAAGCCTTACTCGCCGTCACACCGCAGGGGAATGAAACAGCCGAGTAGTCCAGGACATTGAACACTCCAGTGTATCCCACATACGCAAACTTACCGTGCTCCACGGAGCTGTATGGAGTTGTTGGGCCTGTTCACGGGAAACCAGTTAGCGGATGCAGTCCAAGAGTATGAGCCAGAAGGCAAATAGTATCATACAGAGAATTCCGTCAATTCCGCTAGCATTCCATCGGTGAAGATAGTCTTTCTGCAGAGTATTCCGCTCAAGATGGATCTGCCACATTTCATGGACCCCAAGCTCTGTCGCCTTCTCGTAGTCTCGCATCTCCTCCCGGAATGGCTCCCCCGTCGGCGCCAGGAGCCCACGCACTGACTTGCCACCGTCGGCAACGAACTTGCGATGCAAAAGCTCTCGCGCTTCCTGGTGTCCCGTTGGCACCCAGTCGATCACCTCATGACCGGCCTTTCTCAGTCGCTCGACCGTTTCTTTCAGTGCCCGAGCTACGGGCGGCGTGGGGGTGACGATGCCATCGTTCCACATGACAGCCAGTCTGAGTCGGTGCTTTGGCTCCGCCGGACGCCACGGGATCGGAAGACACTTCGGGTCGTTGATCCAAGGCTCTTGGTCGATGACGGTCTTGGAGTAGAATGTGATTTCCTCCAATGTCGTCGCCATAGGGCCATTGACACTGTTCACGGCTTCTTGGCCCGCCAGCCCTGATCGAGTCTGGAGGTTCGGGAATCGTCCGAAGGAAGGCCGCAGTGTGAAGATACCTGTACAAGCGGCTGGGATACGGAGCGAGCCACCTGAAGCTGCTGTTAGCACTTTCTACTGACTGGCTCAGTGCTAGGTAGAGTAGGCCACTCACCAATGTCAGTTCCAACACCAATGCGACTCGCCCCGAATGCGATAAGCGCCGATTCACCCCCGGACGAGCCACCGGATGTCAGCTTCCGATTGAGGGGATTCACGGTCCGGCCGAAGACGTTGTTGACTGTCTCGGCGATCATCATCGCGGTGGGCACGTTGGTTTTCACATACAGCACTGCTCCGCCTTGCAGGAGGAGATCTGTGAGGGTACTGTTGTATGTGGCGGGGTCATTGACCAGCGATGTGAAGCCCACCGTGGAGTCTTTGCCGATGATGTTGAAGTTGTCTTTGAGGGAGATTGGGAGACCATGGAATGGGCCTTTTGGCTTGCCTGTCTTTTGCAAGTGTTGGTCCAGTTCCTTGGCTCGAGCGATGGCTTCGTCGAAGAGGATCTCGGAGAGGCAATTCGTCTAGGTGTCTCTTAGTATGTCAAATCAGAATTGTATGGCGCGGAGGAATATGTACCAATTGGTGCGCCGCGGCAGCGGCCTTACAGAACACCTTCGTCACCTCCTCAGATGTCCATGACCCGGTTTCCAAATGGGCCAGGATCCTAGGCGCCGCAGTGGACAGGATCTCGAGCTCTCTGTTCGTGAACCATCCGGACTGTCGCGGGAACGATGTGACGTCTGTTTGATGGTCCGGGGGAAGAAGATGAGGAGGAATGATCCATTCGGAAGGAATGGCAGCTCTGAGCGACTCCTGTTTGCTTTTCGCAATTGCTTGCCAGGAACTCATCTTATGCGGTACAGAAGGGAACCAGAATTGGGATTGGGAAAAAGATGCTAACGTTGGGGGGGGTTAGTTAGTATCGGACATTAATGGGAAAGGGATCTCCGTCTTATAGAGACGAATGACAGCATCGTAGCCTTGCGTGGATGCAGCAAGGAACGACTGCGGGGATCCTGAAGCATAGATCAGGTTACTACCCCCTCACGTCTCCTCCCCGATAAGATCCCAAGTGCCTAGGCTCAGCGATATCGGTGATCCTTCTTTGTTTTGTTCCTCTCTTGTCTCGGGCCTGATGTCCTATAGCAAGCGCCGAGGAAGGTTTAGCTGAATCAGGTCTCGTTGAGATAGCCGGTAAACGAGGATGTCTATCATTCAGCTTCTCCTTCAAGTAGTACCCGGCAGTGGATAGCCGGGTTAGTGGCACCAGAACTGGGTCGACTGGTTCGTATCGCAACTGAACCGCCGTTCCACTTAGGGTTCCGCGATGTCATTGGAAGAGCGGATGCCACGGAATGAAGGCCGAAGTCAAGTGATAGGCCTGACAAACGCGGGGTTGCCAATCCATCGCAGCAACACAGTGGGTCTGTCTATCTATTTATCGGTAGTTGCTATACTATGGTTGTGAGCATGGCTACCATGAGGGTGTTTGAGAACATCTCTTCCATCTTGTTACCGGTGACTTCGAGACCTCACTGACTATGTATCACAACGATAGGCAGCTAACGGATAACCCCCTCGCGTCTATCAACGCCAAGTATTTTGCTTCTTTCTAGACTCAAGATGAATCCACCTGGAGCTCTTCCTTCGGCGCCACCTTATCTTTCATTGGAGAGGTTGGCGAAGTGTCTGGGCAGGCGGGATTGCTGATAGCAGCCCGGGTTGTCCTCCTCATGGCGATCCCCATTAGAGTTTACAAGACTCAAGAATGGCCAGTGGCTATACTGGTCAGTTGGGGTGTTAGTATAAAGAGGCCGAGGAAGCTCTTTGCAAACTAGGTACTTCCGTGTCCTGCACCAATTGTACTCGTCGCCGATCTTCACCATGTTGGCGAATCTCAGAACCTATCTGAAAGGCCAGGAATCAAGGCCCGGAGAGGCGAAGCTGCTGCGAAAGCTGGATTTCTTCATCCTCTCCTTTTGTTGTTTGATGTACTTTTTTAATTACTTAGATCGCTCCAATCTATCGAACGCCTATGTGTCGGGAATGAAGGAAGAGCTCAACTTCCAAGGAAACCAACTGAATGTTATCAATACAATTTTCACGGTTGGCTATATCCTCGGCCAAATACCCTCCAACCTAGCATTGACCTACTTTCCCCCCGCATTTTCTTCCCTTGCATGATTGTGTTCTGGGGCGGTCTTACCATGATCACAGCCGCGGTGCACAATCCTCAGGGTATCATGGCCATCCGGTTCTTCTTAGGGTTGGCGGAGTCCACTACCTTCGCTGGAACGCATTACATTCTGGGGGCTTGGTACACCGAGAAAGAGCTGGGCAAGCGAAGCGGCATCTTTACTGCCTCTGGGCTCGCCGGTACCATGTTTGGGGGTTTCATCCAGGCCGGCATCCATTCCTCGCTCGACGGAGCACGTGGACTATCCGGCTGGCGATGGCTGTTCATCATCGACGGACTGATCACCCTCCCCATCGCACTCTACGGGCTATTCCTGTTCCCTGATACCCCCGCCACAACCCAGGCGCCATATCTCTCGGCTTCTGAGCGAGCCCTGGCCATCTCCCGCATGCCTGAGGCAAGCCCAGCGAGGTCGCGCTTAGACTTAGCCTTTGCGAAGAAGATCTTCGGCACCTGGTACTGGTATGGCTTCGTCATACTCTGGATCATTGCCGGCGAGACGGAGTCCTTCTCGACCAACACCCTGCTCGCGCTCTACATGAAGTCACACCCTACCAACAAGTATGCCGTCACGCAGCTAAACAACTATCCATCGGGGGTGCCCGCCGTGGGGATTGTGTCGACCTTATTCTGGGCTACCTTGACCGACTTCATGGGCGGGAAACGCTACCTGGTAGGGTTCTTCATTGGGATCACCGGCATTATCACCTCCGCACTTATCCTAACTCAATTCGACTCCACCGCGACGGTCTTTGGAGCCTACTACTGGGCCGGCGCCGTCTATGCCTGCCAGGCTACATTCTTCGCATGGTGCAACGATGTCATGCGGTATCAGGATGGTCGAATGCGCTCGGTGGTCATTGCCAGTATGAACCTGGGCAGTAATGCCGTCAACGCTTGGTGGAGCATCCTATTCTACTCTGCTACGTTTGCCCCCAGGTTCACCAGGGGTATGTGGGCCATGATCGGGTGCTCGATTGCTCTGATGCTTTGGACGAGCGGCATTATATATATGAGCATGAGAGAAAAACGGGAGGGGCTGGACGGGGTTGAGCGGGGTGAAGAGGAAATCGCAGAGGGGTCAATCTACAAGCCCAAAGACTAGAGCGAGCAGTAATAGCGAAAACAATATATTTCCTTTCTTTTTTGAACTGTGATGTGGTAAGCGATAGTTGTAGTGACGGAGGAAGTCGGACTGAACAAAATGACTTTATCGGCATGTTCCGATAAGAGAAACGCGGGAGAATCAAATGCGGAGACTCCCGACCCATTGACGTCGTTGATATTTATTTGCTTCGTCCCTCTTTGCAGTCCTCTTTTCTTCCCCAATTCCTCTTCCTAAGACCAATACCACCAATTGAGCTTGAATACAGCGTCGCAAGGCAGGACCTTGCTGAATCACCGTCCACGAACACCCCCACCAAGCAAAATAACAACCACAACCACCATGGCGCCCATCCTCACCACCACGCCGACTGTCCACGTCGCCCCCTCACCACTCACCAAAGAAGCCTTCGCGCCCTTCGGCACGGCGATCTACTCTCCTCTGCCGCGCGACCTCAACCAACCCCCAGCCAGCGTCTCCTCCCTGGCACCGCACACCCCAGCCCCGGTGCTCGCCAACCAAAACTCCGCTCTGAAGTACAGCCCCATCTCGCCGCTGCAAGACAATTACCCGGGCCACTGCCCAAGCAACCAACCGTCATCCGCGCGGATGACCATGTTCAGCTGCTTCCCGCGCCAGCTGCGCGGCCAGAACACCAAGTTCTTTGACGTGCGCATCCTCGAGCGCCACCCCTTCACCACCCAGACCTTCACCCCCGTCGACCTCTCCAGCCAGCCCGACGCCGGCGGCCACCCCGAACCCTTCTTCCTGGTCGTCGTCGCCCCGACCCTCAAGGGCCAGACCGCGACCGCCATGACGCCCTCCGGCCCTGTTACCGTGAGAGACCCCCCGGATCTGAAGAACCTGAAGGCGTTTGTCGCCCGCGGTGGCCAGGCTGTTACGTATGCGGCCGGCACGTGGCATGCGCCCATGGTTGTGCTGGGGTCCAGGAGGGTGGACTTTGTCGTCGTGCAGTTTGTTAATGGGGTGGATGATGAGGATTGTCAGGAGGTGGAGTTCGGGGAGGGCGTTGTGGTTGAGGTCGAGGGGAGGGCTGCGGCGAAGCTTTAGTGGTTTTTTTTTTCTTTTTCTTTACTTGACCATGGGTGATGTTGATGGCTGAGTTATGAGGTTATGATGTATTATATCCTAGGATAGAGGGTGTCTTGTATGAGTTGATGGCTACTGTACATAAAATGGGGTGTGTGTGGAAGTATTGTACATGAATATTCAGAATTTCATACATTATGCGCTAGGTGGCGCAGGGTAGGAACCTGCTTCGGCTTTCCAATTGACATCCGCTGACCGGGATTGCTGAGCGTTACGGGCGCTGTCCCGCACGCTTCGAGCCATCTCGAGGACCTCCTTCGGTAAGCCCGCCAGCTGCGCGACCTTCAACGCATGGGACTCGCGATTCACGCCCTGGCGCAGCCGATGGACGAATGAGAATGACCCCGAGGCGGTCTCCTTGACGTCCGTGCAGTACCGGCCGAGAGCGTTAAAGTCGTGCGTCATGTCTGCGAGCTCGTGGAAGTGAGTCGCGAACAGTGTGCGGCATCGGTTGCGATAGTGGAGATGGTGCAGACACGCGAAGCTGACGGCGGTGCCATCTTCTGGGGTGGTGCCGCGGCCAACCTCGTCCATGATGACGAAGGAGCGGGATGTCGCCTGTTTGAGAATAGCGGCTGTCTCGAGCATTTCCACCATGAATGTGGACTGGTCGCGGAAGAGATCGTCCGCCGCGCCGATGCGACTGAAGATTTGGTCGACGATCCCGATCTCGGCGTATTCGGCTGGGACGAACGATCCGACCTGCGCGAGAATCGTGATGAGGGCGTTTTGACGCAGGAAGGTGCTCTTCCCGGCCATGTTGGGCCCCGTGATGAGCCAGATGCGTTCCTGATCGCCTAAGAAGCAGTCGTTGCTGACGAAGCGTCGGCCCTGCTCTTCGAGACCGAGTTTGACAGTCGGGTGTCTTCCTCCGACGATTTTGTGGGAGGTTCCCTTTGTCAGAATGGGCCTAACTAGGCGCTGTTCCTGTGCCAGTGTTGCAAATGAGCACGCGACGTCTAGTTCGTCCATTACGGCGGCATTGCGCCGGATCTTCACGAGGTTGAGAATCACTTCGCGGCGAAGTCGTTCAAAGATCAGTTGCTCCTCTTGCCGAATTTGGAGTTTCGCTTGGTCTGTTCGATTGCCTAGCTCGGTCCATGCAGGTAGGTAGAACGACCTGGTTGATTTAGTGGTGGAGACGTTTCGTGTCACTCCTAATTCTTCAAGGGCTTGCTGGGATACCTTGGTGCCCTTGACATGGCATATATGTCCGAGACCAGGCGTCCACTTGAGGGTCAGAGTAGATGACCCGACAGAATCACGAAGACGCTGTGTCAAGTTGACTTTCTCATCCTGCAATTTGGCTAATGATCGGTGGAGCTTACGTAGAGCAGGGCTGGCATCCCGTCTCATAATCCAGGTGTCGACGTCTGCTGGTTCATCGGTAGGTGTGCCAGCTCGGGTAGAGCTTTTGGACCGGACCTTCTTGGGCAAAGCGTCGAGGTCAGTGGGCAAGCCTTCGTTCATGGTGACTTCCTGAGCTAGAATCGCCGCCTCTGCGGCGGTATCATCCTCAATCCGCTGCTTTTGGAGCAGCCCCTCTTCATCAATAGCAGCCAATATTTTGTCTGCGAGTATGGTAGGCCCGTCCAAATGAAGTCGATTGGTCATAGCAGCAAGGCTATTGTTGGCCTGGGCGGACGAGGGGACGTCGAAGCCTGTGGCAGAAAGGACCCGCTTGATCTCTTTCGAAGCTTCTATAGCCCTTGAGAGACAAATCAGGTCATCAGGATCTCCCCGTCCCAGTGTGAACTTCTGGACGAGGCGCTGAGCGTCATAGCTACGTTTCAGCAGCTGGATCACACAATCACGTAGCTCACTGTTGGCGATGAAAGCCGACACAAGGTCAAGGCGCTCGTTGATCACCGGTAAGGAAGTCGACGGAGAACCTAGAGAATAAGTGGTTAGATTACAACTACGAAATCCTCGAACAAATGGAATGTGCGTGTGAGACATACTCAAGCGATCCCTGAGGAGACGCGCTCCGCTTTTGGTGGAGGTGCGCCGAACTGCATGAAGCAGACTCCCTTTGCCGAAGCCGTCCCGAGCGGTTTCGAGAATCTCCAGCCCCCTCAAGCTATTGCGGTCAATATTCATGGATTCGCTCAAGTGCCGGCGACGAGGGGGTTGGAGTTTTAGATCTAAGCCCTGTAGTTGAACCCTGATGTACTCCAGGAGGCTGTAACCAGCGGCTGTCTCCTCCGGCGTGAAAGATTCGATAGATTTAGGAGCGACGGGCGCTTCTAGCATCGAATCCCACCGAGACATGGGCAAGATGTCTCGGGGAAACTGGAAGAACGTCATCAGTCGATGGTCGTGCCCAACTAGTAGTTGCAGCTCCTGCCCGATCAAATCCTGAATGCCCTGGTCAACCAAGATCTCGCGAGCACCGATCTTGCAATAGCTGAAGGAAGCATTTGTGCTGTCGTAGACTGGGTAAAAAAGTCACCCGTGGAAAGATCTAACCAGGATAAGCCTACGGACTGAGACGCCGATGACAGTACATGTTGATGTGACGAGACATCATGTTGCTGCTCTAGTTGTGCTTTCAAGGACGGTTCATCTATGTATATGGCCAGGAGAAAATTGTTTTCCGCAGGATCCATGAACTTCTCGTCAATCAATGTGCCCGGTGTGATAATTCTGGCGACCTTTCGATCGAAGAGAAGTCCCCCTGTGCGAGCTTTGTCCTCCGTGTCGTGCGCGAACTCCTCGCTGATGGCAACGTACTTATTGAGATCTTGTACAAGGGTTTTCAAGAAGCGGTCTAGCTGGAAGAATGGGAAACCTGCCATGGGAACAGGACCGGCGCTGGTCTTCTTGGAAGCAAGCTTGATATTGAGCAACGGCGCGAGCTCCTCAGCTTGCTCGAAATACAGCTAGAGTCAGGTTAGGAATAAACTTTTACGAGCTGAGGCCTCAGCGAGTAGATGGACTCTCTGGATCCGTTGTCCATACCTCATAGAAGCCCCCAACTCTTGTAAGGATAACACAATTCTGGAACTTCTCCATATTATTCCTATGCCCCTGTACGACCGGTGGGTATCGTGGTGCATCTTCTACGGTATCATGATAAGGTTCTAGCTTCAATGCTCCTTGTGGTAGATCCTTTAATTTCACAGTAGAGCGTGTTTTGGCACCCCGTTGGAGCGTGAGGCTTGGAGCTGGAGAAGGCATCGCGACGCGCAGCGATGGACGACGGGCATGATGGCAGATGGTTCGGTGTACCTGGCAGTGATACGGTAATATAAGATCGGTTTTGCAGAGAGGCGAGATGCGCGACGGAATCAAGTGTGAAATCCGACTGCCATAAACTGGCATGATCCCAGTATGAATCGAACGTTGGAAATTGTCGTTGAGCTTCGTCGCGAGCTTCACAAAAGAGCTTAAAGGTGATTAGCTGGGGCGCGCGAAAAGGGTAAAGCGTTTATTATTGCCTGAGGCACCCATCGCCAAACCTTCCGTCTTCGCCACTGAAATCTGCTCGAAGAGAACTTCGGAAGCGGAACTCTCAAACGCAACAACTCTTCAACACCGCGAACCATTCCACGCAGCTTGCGGCCCTGCACCAACGACGAAGCTTGTCTGCTGCAGGAGGATGCTCCAGGTTTGTGAAATCTTCTGGAATCTCATATAATTGCAGGATTCATTTATCGTCGCAGGAGTGTCGACGCGCCGGTTGATCGTGAGCTCCACCGAGCCCAGACGACTTATTCCAGTCGTAACACGATCGCGTTTGATTTCAATCCCTTTCGTTCTTTTGTTGCACAGTTAATCGCATTATAATACCATCAAGATGGCGGACCAAAATATTTCCCAGTATAAGTACTCGGCGATGTCCAACCTGGTTCTCCAGGCGGACCGTCGTTTCATTTCTCGCATCAACGATGAACCTACCGGAGACCCAGAGTCCCTCGCAGGTCGGATTAGCATTCGGGAGATGGGCGGCCGAATGGCGCGTGATGATGCGCCAAAGACGAAAAAGAAAGCAGGCTTGACCGAAATCGAGCGAGGTTCGATTCGAGAAGGCGAGGACGTACTCGCCCGAGAACAAAAGAAGCGCCAACGAGGCCAACCTGCACAATTACGAGGCCAAGGTATCCTTTCGGCTGCCGATGCTGTTGTCGAAGGCTTGAAATACCGCCCCCGGACGCCAGCCACCCGAGCCACATATGATCTTATCCTTACCATGACCGCAAACCATCTTGGCGATGTTCCTCATGAAGTCGTACGAAGTGCCGCCGATGCCGTGCTGGAGTACCTGAAGGACGAGGAAATGAAAGACTTCGATAAGAAGAAGGAGATTGATGATTTGCTTGGCAGTTCCATGAACCCGAAAGAATTCAACGAGCTTGTGAATTTGGGCAAAAAGATCACCGATTACGACGCGCAGGACGAAGATGAAGATATGGACGGTGGTCTTCAGGGTGAAGGTGAGGAGGAACTTGACGAACGCCAAGGTGTTGCCGTTGTTTTCGACGAGGAAGACGAAGATGACGAGCGCATGGGCACTGTCAATGAAGTGCGAGACGATGATGAGCTGTCAGATGAGGACGAGGCAGATCTGCAAGACGCAGCCGGCACTGACGAGTTAACCGCCGACAAGGCTGACGCCGATGATCTCGACACCGAGGAAATGGTAATAGACGGCGGCGTGGACCGTGGTGGTAACCGAGGGGATAAAGGACTCAAGGTTTCCGCTCGCGAAATTGATGCCTACTGGCTTCAGCGTGAGATCGGTAAAGCATACTCAGATGCCCATATCCAACAAGAGAAGGCCACGGAGGCACTTGAGATCCTTGGCGGTAAAGGCGAGGATGGCGCTGAGAAGCCACTCCGAGATGTGGAAAATGATCTAATGGAGCTCTTCGACTATGACTATCCGGACCTCGTTGCTAAACTGGTTACGAACCGGGACAAGATTGTTTGGACCACTCGGTGGCGCAGGGTGGCCGAAGATGCGGATGCCCGCAACTTGGTCGAGAGCGAAATGGTCGAAGCCGGTCATCGTGCCATTTTGGATGAAATTCGAGGAAAGACAGCTCGTGATGATGGAAGTAGTCGACCTGAGAAGAAGATCAAGCTCGACCTGATGGACGTCGATGTACCAAATGCTCCCGCCCCAGAAGAAAAGCCAGCTGATGGCGGCTTGGTCAGAGGCCTTCAACCCAAACGGCTGATCAATCTGGAAAACCTCGTCTTCCACCAAGGAAATCACTTGATGACAAACCCCAGTGTCAAATTACCCCAAGGTTCGACCAAGCGGACATTCAAAGGATACGAAGAGATTCATGTGCCGCCTCCCAAAGCGAAGAGAGATCCCGGAGAGAAGAACATCCCGACCACAGAACTTCCCGAGTGGGCGCGGGTTGGTTTTGGAAGCTCGAAGGAGCTCAACCGTATTCAGACCAAGTGTTTCCCTTCGGCTTTCCATGATGATGGTAACATGTTGGTCTGTGCGCCTACAGGATCTGGAAAGACAAATGTTGCCATGCTCACCGTCCTACGAGAGATTGGAAAGAACCGTAACCCTCAGACGGGCGAAATCATGCTGGACGATTTTAAGATCGTTTTTATCTCACCCTTGAAAGCCTTGGTGCAAGAGCAGGTCGGAAACCTTGGCAAGCGCTTGGAGCCCTATGGCATCAAAGTCGCCGAACTCACCGGCGATCGCCAGCTGACAAAGCAACAAATCGCTGAAACTCAGATCATTGTGACGACCCCAGAGAAGTTCGATGTTGTTACGAGAAAGGCATCAGAGACAAGCTATATTAAGCTTGTGCGGCTTATTATCATTGATGAGATCCATCTTCTTCACGACGATCGTGGCCCTGTCATCGAAAGCATCGTAAGTCGGACCATTCGCAAGGGCGAGCAGACTGGTGAACCTGTCCGAATTGTTGGTCTGAGTGCCACCCTCCCTAACTATCGGGATGTGGGAAGCTTCTTGAGAGTGGACCCCGTAAAAGGCCTATTCCATTTCGATGGCTCCTATAGGCCTTGTCCGTTGAAGCAGGAGTTCATTGGTGTTACAGACAAGAAGGCCATCAAACAGTTGAAGACCATGAATGATATCTGTTATAATAAAGTCATCGAGCAAGTTGGGCAGCGTAGGAACCAGATGCTTATCTTCGTTCACTCTCGGAAAGAGACGGCCAAGACAGCGAAGTATATCCGAGACAAGGCCTTGGAGATGGAGACTATTGGTCAAATCTTACGAAGCGATGCTGCTAGCCGAGCCATCCTGGCTGAAGAAGCAGAGTCTGTAGATGATGCATCGCTTAAGGATCTCCTTCCCTACGGTTTTGGTATCCATCATGCTGGTCTGAGTCTTGCCGATCGTGACTCAGTCCAGGCACTCTTCGCAGACGGCAGCATCCAGGTTTTGGTTTGTACCGCCACTCTTGCTTGGGGTATTAACCTTCCTGCACATACAGTCATCATCAAGGGCACCCAGGTCTATTCTCCAGAGAAGGGTAGCTGGGTTGAGCTAAGCCCTCAAGATGTCCTGCAAATGTTGGGAAGAGCTGGTCGACCGCAATATGACACTTTCGGCGAAGGTATCATCATCACTTCCCAGACGGAAATTCAGTACTACCTCTCCCTCATGAACCAACAACTCCCTATCGAGAGTCAGCTTGTAAGCAAACTTGCGGATAACATGAACGCCGAGATTGTTCTTGGAAATATCCGGACGCGCGATGAGGGTGTTGACTGGTTGGGTTACACCTACCTCTTCGTCCGTATGCTGCGCTCTCCTGGGCTGTATAGTGTTGGTGCCGATTACGAGAATGATGATGCTTTGGAGCAGAAGCGCGTTGACCTCGTCCACTCTGCGGCAGTGATCTTGGAGCGGGCAGGGCTTGTGAAATATGAGAAGAAGACTGGTCGTCTTCAGTCTACTGAGCTGGGACGGGTCGCTTCGCATTACTACATTGGCCACAACTCCATGTTAACGTACTCTCAGCATCTTCAGCCATCAGTTACTACCATTGAGCTCTTCCGAATCTTCGCTCTTAGCGATGAGTTTAAGTATATTCCTGTCCGTCAGGACGAGAAGCTTGAACTCGCGAAGCTTCTGGGCCGTGTGCCAGTCCCTGTCAAGGAAGGTATTGATGAGCCTCATTCGAAAATCAATGTTTTGTTGCAGGCTTATATTTCGAGACTGAAGCTCGATGGTCTTGCTTTGATGGCAGACATGGTCTATGTAACCCAATCTGCTGGCCGTCTTCTGCGAGCTCTATTCGAGATTGCGCTAAGGAAGGGTTGGTCGTCTGTTGCCAAGACAGCTCTCGACCTCTGCAAGATGGCTGAAAGGCGCATGTGGCCGACAATGACACCTCTTCGTCAGTTCCCATCCTGCCCCAGGGACATCATGCAAAAGGCCGAAAGAATTGATGTGCCGTGGGCAAGCTATCTCGACCTTGATCCTCCGCGTATGGGCGAGCTTCTGGGTATGCCGAAGGCCGGACGTGTTGTCTGCGACCTTGTGTCCAAGTTCCCTCGTTTGGAAGTCCAAGCACAAGTTCAACCGGTGACGCGGTCCATGCTACGCGTTGAATTGACCATCACACCCAACTTTGTTTGGGACGAGGCTTTGCACGGAACCGCGCAGGATTTCTGGATTGTAGTGGAGGACTGTGATGGCGAGGAAATCCTTTTCCATGATCAGTTCATACTTCGCAAAGACTATGCGCAGTCGGAGATGAACGAGCATCTTGTTGAGTTCACGGTTCCTATCACAGAGCCGATGCCCCCCAATTACTTTATTTCACTCATCTCCGATCGTTGGATGCATTCCGAAACGAAGATCGCTGTCTCTTTCCAGAAGTTGATCCTTCCGGAGAGATTCCCCCCGCATACGCCTCTATTGGCCATGCAAAGTGCTCCAGTTAAGGCATTGAAGCGTGATGAGTACCAGAACTTATACTCCGATTGGCAGTATTTTAATAAGATCCAAACGCAGACCTTCAAGTCGCTCTTTGATACAGATGATAATGTCTTCATCGGCGCTCCTACTGGAAGCGGAAAGACCGTATGTGCGGAACTCGCGATACTGCGTCATTGGGCTAAGGAGGACAGCGGCCGCGCTGTCTATCTTGCCCCCTTCCAGGAACTCGTTGATCAACGACACGCTGACTGGGAGAAGAGGTTAAGCAAACTCTCCGGTGGCAGGACTATTGTTAAGCTTACTGGGGAGACGACGGCTGACCTGAAGCTCCTGGAGCGGGCAGACCTTGTGCTCGCCACTCCAGCACAGTGGGACGTCCTCTCTAGGCAATGGCAGAGGCGTAAGAATGTACAGACCGTGCAGCTGTTCATCGCAGATGAGCTCCACATGCTGGGAGGCTACGGGGGCTATGTTTATGAGGTTGTGGTGTCGCGCATGCACTCAATCGCTCTTCAGCTGGAGAATGGTATGCGTATCGTTGGTCTGAGTGTGTCGCTCGCTAACGCCCGGGACATTGGCGAATGGATTGGTGCCAACAAACATACCATCTACAACTTCAGCCCGCATGCCCGTCCAGTTCCCCTGGAACTCCATATCCAGTCCTTTAGCATCCCTCATTTCCCCTCCCTCATGTTGGCGATGGCCAGACCGGCGTATTCTTCGATCTTGCAGCTCTCACCAGACAAGCCCGCAATCATTTTCGTGCCAAACCGTAAGCAGACCCGTTCTACCGCCATGGATCTGCTGGCCGCTTGTGCTACCGATGACGATGAAGACCGATTCCTGAATGCCGATGTGAACGAATTGGCACCACTACTTAACCGGGTCCAGGAGCAGACCTTGGCTGAGTCACTGTCTCACGGTATCGGATACTATCATGAGGCGTTGAGTCCTACTGACAAGCGAATTGTCTCTCACCTTTTCTCAATTGGTGCTATTCAAGTGCTCCTTGCTTCACGCGATGTGTGCTGGGAGCTCAATCTCACGGCACACTTGGTAATCGTCATGGGAACGCAGTTCTTTGAAGGCCGCGAACATCGGTATATCGACTATCCTATCAGCGAAATTCTGCAGATGTTTGGCAAGGCCTCTCGCCCTGGCGAAGACAAGATCGGCCGAGGCGTGCTCATGGTTCCGTCGGTCAAACGCGAATACTACAAGAAGTTCCTTAATGAGGCGCTTCCTGTGGAGAGCCATTTGCAGGCTTACTTGCATGATGCTTTCGTGACTGAAATCAGCACTAAAGTCGTTGCCTCTACCCAGGACGCCGTCGACTGGATGACGCACACATACTTCTACCGCCGCCTCCTGGCTAACCCCAGCTTCTACGGTCTCACTGATGTCAGCTACGAGGGCCTCAGCACCTTCTTGTCGGAGCTTGTAGAGAACACTTTGAAGGAACTTTCTGAAGCCAAGATCATCGATTTGGATGAAGAAGACGATAGTGTTTCGCCTCTTAATGCCGCCATGATCGCAGCGTACTACAATATCTCTTTCATCACAATGCAGACCTTCCTCCTCTCTTTGTCGGCTCGTACAAAACTCAAGGGTATTCTGGAGATTATCACATCCGCTACGGAGTTCGAGTCCATCCAGATGCGTCGTCACGAAGACCACATTCTGCGCCGCGTGTACGACCGGGTGCCAGTCAAGATGTCCCAGGTTGCGTACGACTCACCACACTTCAAGGCCTTTGTTTTGCTGCAAGCCCACTTCTCGCGCATGCAACTCACCATCGACCTGGCGAAGGATCAAGAAGTCATCGTTAGCAAGGTTCTCAACTTGCTTAGCGCGTGTGTGGACGTTCTCTCCTCGGAAGGCCATCTGAATGCTATGAATGCTATGGAGATGTCCCAGATGGTTGTCCAGGCCATGTGGGATCGGGATAGCCCTCTCAAGCAGATCCCTCACTTCAGCCCTGAAGTGATTAAGGTGGCTAATGAGTTTGGCATCAACGACATCTTCGAGTTTATGGAAGCCATGGACCCGTCGGAGAACAAGGATTACGCTACACTGGTCAAACGTCTTGGTCTTGACAACAAGCAATTGGCACAGGCAGCAGCCTTCACCAACGACAAATACCCCAACATTGATATCGACTTCCAGGTCGAGGATCCGGACGATATTACTGCTGGCGAGCCTGCGTACCTCAAGGTCAAGATCGAACGGGAGGTCGAAGAAGATGAGGAACCCGATATGACGGTGCACGCGCCCTTCTACACCAACAAGAAGATGGAGAACTGGTGGTTGGTCGTGGGAGATGAGAAGACCAAGAGCTTGCTTGCGATCAAACGAGTTACCGTTGGGCGGAAGTTGGAGTTACGTCTCGAATACATCGTTCCTACCCCTGGCGACCATGAATTGACATTGTACCTGATGAGCGACAGCTATGTGGGTGTTGACCAAGCGCCAACTTTCAATGTCACCGCCGCCGAGGGGATGGAAGAAGACGAGAGCGAAGAAGACGAGGAGTAAAGACGAGAATTCATGAAGAGATATTTTGATTTATTCGGTACTCTAGGGTTGACCTTTGTATGATGACTTTACCTTGGTCCATGTTTGTGTGTAATTATAAGCTGTAATGTGGAAAGAAAAAAAAACAATCTAGATGTTCAGGATTCCTAGGATTAGGATTTGAGTCATGTGCACTACCTATCAGTAGCTCATTACCCAATTCGGGTTCCGGTGGATTGACATGGATGATTTTCAGTTTAGCGTCGATGGGGACCAAGTGGGGATAGCGCAGCGTGACCCATCATCCCATGATCTCCGCATTTAATGCTCTGCTTCTCCAACAAGGTCCGCCTTTTCTCCCTCTCACGCCACCTGGTCTCCTTTGCTTCTTCCTTTCGAAACCTCCCTGAAATCTTCTCTCATCACTATCTACAGATCCTCCACTTTCTCTTCTATATCTATATAGCTCCTTTCTTATAAACCTACCTACTGCGGCCCAGCAGTGGGTACCTACTACCCTATAGTTAATTGGAGATCTGTCATGACCATTCGTCCAATGAAGTTCACACCAGAGTAAGTTCACAGTCCCCCACTCTCACTGTTCTTGTCAGGAGCACAGAAATGCAAGCGCATATCTCAATTGTCCTTCCGGTACCTATTGGCTCAACAGATTGTTAACTTGATGACTGTTTTAGGCTCCTATTGGGAGCTCCTCGGCGGTCTGCTGCTGTGCCCAATTCATCCGGCACTTTGGCTGTGTATACCCAGACCTCCTACTCCTTCGAGTCGCATGCCAAAACCAACGAAATACGAGTAGTGGATATCACCACAGGCCGATCTTCTCTCATCACAAATGATCCAAGTGCGAGCTCTCCTCAGTGGCTAGGGAACGATGACCGTTTAATATGGCTCAAAACAAAGGCAAACGGCAATACGAGCTTCATAATCGGGCATGCTCGAGAGGCAGGCAAGACATACACTGCTGGAACAGTCCCTGGACCAGTGGCGAACCTCAAGGTCACCACCATTGAGCCAGGAAAGATTGGGTTCGCTGTAACTGGCCAGGCGAATCCGGATGGGTCCCTTTATAACCCTCATGATGCTAAAAAGCCTCACACTACCGGGAAACTGTACTCCTCATTATATGTCAGGCATTGGGACTCGTACATCGAACCCCAGAGGAATTCGATCTGGTACGGCCTATTACAACAAGCCCCGCTGACCCCTGCTACTAGACATGCAGGCAAGTACTCAACTTCGGGATTAACCAACCTGATCTCAGTATGCGGTTTAACCGGCGTTGAATCACCGATCCCACCTTTTGGGGGCTCTGGAGATTTTGACATCAGCCCCTCCGCAATTGTCTTCGTAGCTAAGGATCCTAATGAGAACCCTGCCACGCACACCACCTGCTCGTGTTATTATTGTCCGATGTTTTCTTGGACTAGTGTGACTGCACTGGAGTCTCAAAAGATATATGCAGTCAAGGGCCTTGAAGGAGCCATGTCTTCCCCCGTCCTCTCCTCAGATGGCAGCTCTATCGCTCTCCTTGCAATGAGGGAAGATGGTTATGAGTCTGACAAGAACAGAATACTCTATGTGCCCAACCCCTGGAGTGGAGAGATGATAGAAGCTTTCGCGTCCCCGGATGGAGAGGGTTTGTGGCATCTAAGTCCATCAGCCGTGACATTCGCAAACGACGACCAGTCCCTCTTCGTTCAAGTAGAGGAAAATGGCCGTGGTGTTCTATACCAGCTTCCCCTAGCTAACTTCCGTCATTCTCGCCCCTCTGCGCTGAAGAAGCTGACACACTCGGGGTATGTGACTGATGTGTTCCCTGCATCAGCCAAATCATCCAAGCTACTGGTCTCGAGCAACAGCTTGGTAGAAAACAGCCGGTGGACGATTGTCGACCCGCAGTCTCCCGAGAGCCCCAAGGCCATATCTTCACTGTCTCGTGGCGGTGCTGCCTTTGGACTGTCTCCAGCGCAGGTCGATGAAATTTGGTTCAGGGGAGCTGAGGACCACCCCGTGCATGCCTGGGTTGTGAAGCCATCCGACTTCAAGCCTGGGAACAAATATCCCCTCGCTTATCTCATTCATGGAGGTCCGCAAGGAGCATGGAATGATCAGTGGAGCACGCGCTGGAATCCCGCTGTTTTTGCTGAGCAAGGGTATGTGGTCATCACTCCCAACCCCACAGGCAGTACCGGCTATGGACAGGCATTTACAGATGCAATTTGTGGTTCCTGGGGAGAACGACCCTACATCGATCTCGAAAAGGGATTTGACTATATTGAGAAGAACCTGGACTATGTCGACACAACTCGAGCTGTGGCCCTGGGGGCGTCATTCGGTGGGTATATGGTGAACTGGATCCAGGGACATGACCTTGGTCGCCGATTCAAGGCTCTTGTGACTCATGATGGTATCTTCAGTATGCGGGCACTGTTGAGCACTGAAGAGCTCTACTTCCCTGTTCGAGACCTCCAGGGCCCCTACTGGAAAGTCCCAGAGAACTGGGACAAGTGGGATCCCTCCCGATTCACAGGCAACTGGCAAACACCCCACTTGGTTATCCATAATGAACGGGATTATCGGTTGACGATTGCGGAGGGACTTAGTGCCTTCAATGTCTTGCAAATGAGGGGCGTGGAGAGTCAATTTTTGACGTTTCCTGATGAGAATCATTGGGTACTAAACCCAGAGAATTCCCTCATGTGGCACCACACCATCTTCAACTTCATCAACAAGTTTGTTGGGCTGCCGTCGGAAAATGGCACAGATTTGGAAACTGGAGTGGCTAATATGTCTCTGTAATGAATTGATTATTTCTACCCGGCGCAACTGCAGTCCGGGCTTTGTCCTATCAGGTGGCGCTTTCAAGATCCAAGGACGGGATACATAATGATTTATATAGTTCAATGCACCTTTTTGATCGCAATTGAAACCACTATTCACCACCCCCGTTGACCTTGTCCATGAATAACGGACACAACGGCGTTGGACTAAGCTTCTCCGCTTACAGTGAAACCCCGTTTGACCCAGGACAAAGGCTCGGTAACAATGGCCCCATAGAAGCCGTCATTGAGCCCGTGCAGGACAAAGAGTTCTTTCTCCGTGAGCCTCTGCTGAGACTGTCGCACAATATATAGCCAGTCAACCGCTGTGACCTGATCTGCCAACGTTCATTTACGCTTTTCTGACACGCGCTTCTATAGGCAAAGGCCGAGTGCTTTCTGGAAACCACCGATCCGTATTTCGACTGAATAACCGGCCCTAGTGCTCGGGAGCCTCTTCAGTATGCCAGAGGCCAGGGCTTCTTCACCTCATTCTCACACTGTGGTCGATTCTGCCAGTATTGTTGCTCCAGAACGCCGAGTGACATGCTTGCCACGTCCCACCACGCGCTCAGCAGTCCCAGGATCGACGACCGATGAGAGACACAGACGGCACCACCCATGCTTTGTCCCCACTCTTACCCACTTACGGACTCCCCTGTATCCTTTGGTATCCAGCACTACTGCCCTCGCACACCCAGACTTCCCTACTACTCTCCTCGCCTTCCATCTCCTGACTTCTCGACAACTAGATGAGCTTGCCATCCATTATCATCAAGTGTGGCCACCAGCCCCCGCGACCTCTTACTATCCCGTGGTTATCCCGCCCTGGGTTGGTACAGAAAACGAAAAGGACGTGGACATTGAGACTAAGCGGCGGCGGTTCGGTCGGTTCATCGGGCTCCAGCGTTGCGAGACCCCAGCGGAAGAACAGGAGTCATACTCATGGGGAATGGAACAAGAAACTGAGACAGAGCTACTAGAGCTCATTGATCAAGAGTGGAACGAAAGTTGAATATCGTCACTCATCGCTTCAAGTTATGGGAAGGTTTTATGTGACCAAAGACCTGATAGTGAGTCGCTCCCTTTAGTGTCTCGTTCCAAATTCGAACGCCCAAGCTTATGTCTTGCAAGGCTTCATTTTTTCCTCCATTAGACTTAGACAAGCCTAGTCATCTAGTACCTCCAGCATTATACGTACGCTGTTTCTCTTTTCTTCTTGGGGTTTTTGTTTGTTCGTTTCTCCTGGGTCTGTCGCCTTCTTTGAACGGCGTAGTAACTATGGTTACTGCAAGTATCATGAGATCTATATTCAGTCACCTTTCTCAATCTCACCCTGTGATTCTCGTCATTCATACAATGTTGTGCCCTACTTTAACGCCCATTTATGATTTTCTTACCTTGCACGATGGGCTGTCCTTTCATGATGTTACGTTTCTTTCTTCCGAGCAGAATCACCTTTCTCGATAGAATAAATGTACCTAATGACATAGTAAATCTAGTGGATCAGAAATGCACCCAAGTCATGTTCCATACTTAGTAGCTCTTGTCAACTTGGATAAGTGAGTCCATAATCCATATACTTAGCCTCGTATTTATCCATGGCTCACCCGCCAGGTACACACAGAAATCAGCCAAGTTTTCCCGCCACGGCGCAACGCAGCCCTAACGATAACTGACGGAAACCATTTATCCGCGGGGTAAACCTGCGGGGAAAGCTCTTGGTATTCATGTTTAGGCTGTCCGGCTAAACTAGAAGACCTACCATATAAAAAGAACAACATGACAAACTAAGTACAGCTTCATATCCCCCCAACCCCAAATAATCGTACAAAGACAGAATCAAAATTCCTCACTAACAATCACAATCACTCAAAATGTCCAGTTCCAATAATCCCCCTCTAATAACCCACATCTACACCGCCGACCCCTCCGCCCACGTCTTCAACAACAAACTCTACATTTACCCCTCCCACGACCGCGAAACAGACATCCAATTCAACGACAATGGCGACCAATACGACATGAATGACTACCACGTCTTCTCCATGGACTCCATCTCCGGCCCCGTAACGGACCACGGCGTCGTCCTGGGCCTCGCCGACGTTCCCTGGGCAAGCAAGCAGCTCTGGGCGCCTGATGCGGCCACCAAGAATGGGAAATACTATCTCTACCTGCCCGCCCGCGACCACGAGGGCATATTCCGGATCGGGGTCGCTGTGGCCGACAAACCGGAGCGACCGTTCACGGCCCAGGAGAGCTATATCGCGGGGAGTTATAGCATCGATCCTGCGTCTTTTGTGGATGATGATGGGAAGGCGTATCTTTATTTCGGAGGTATCTGGGGCGGCCAGTTACAGTGTTGGTCGAAAGATGCTGGGGAATGGGTGTTTGATGCTTCGAAGACGGGGCCTCAGGAGCCGTCTGGGGAGAATGAGCTTGCTCTCTATCCGCGCGTTGCGCAGTTGACGGATGATATGTTGGGGTTTGCGACGCCTGTGCAGGACCTGGTTATTCTGGATGAGGGGGGCAGCCCGCTCAAGGCAGATGATCATGAGCGACGCTTTTTCGAGGCCTCCTGGATGCACAAATATAACGGCACGTATTATTTCAGTTATTCGACCGGCGATACGCATTATATTGCGTACGCGACTGGGAAGAGTCCGTTGGGTCCGTTTACGTACAGGGGCCGGATCTTGGAGCCGGTGTTAGGGTGGACGACACATCATTCGATTGTGGAGTTTGGGGGACGGTGGTACATCTTTTATCATGATTGTGAGCTTTCCAAGGGAGTGAGTCATCTGAGGAGTGTCAAGGTTCGGGAGATTGGGTATAATGATCAAGGGGATATTCATTTGGTGGAGTGAGTGCCTATGCTTTAGTGGGTACATTGTAATTGTATTGAGACTTGGTTGTTTGGTAGAAATGAATATAGGGCTTGCGTCCGATTTATTGCGTACTGCAAGTCTAATGCGTCATTCCCTTTTCCCGGTTCTCGACAACGCGGTTCCAGTATTTCTCGCGGCTGCGTGTACGTAGTGTCTTGCCGTATTTTATCATGACGAGGAAGACGGCTGCGCAGGCCATGCCGATAAATGCGGCGGAGATGAAGCAGTTTTGGTAGCCCATGTTGTTGATCCAGGGGGTGATGCTGTGTCCCGTTAGCATGCACCGCTACATGTGGACAAAGAATGAATGACATGCCCGTAACCGATAGCGAAAGACATCGTGTTTCGAACTAAGATGATGCTTGTCATCGCGTCGCCACTTAGCTCCCGGTAGCTGTCGACGAGGTAGTTCACACTAAGGGTGACGCCACACGTATTCGCCATCGCAATAAAGCACATCGCTACTAGGAGGCCAAACCAATGGACCTGATGTGCTGCGCCAACGCCCCAGAGTATCAATGAGCCCGGGAGGATCACGAGACAGATAAGGAACGGCCAAAGACGGTGTTCGGCTTCCATGATTCCATTATTCCGTCGAGCGAGTCGGATCGTTAGCCAGTCGCTGAATCTACCGGTGAAGATGGCGCTATGTATCAGTTAGTATTGCAACGATGTGCACCCTCAAGGTGGGGAGACATACCCAAGACCCACGCCTAGACAACAAGCAATGTAGGAAAGGCCGACAATTGCGGTGCTTTTTCAGTAAGATATGGATCCAGTTGGCTCTCTCGGGTTAAATACCTGAAGTTGTATGGGGCAGAGCCAAGAATAATTGAGGCAGTTGCGTTCAACACATTGAAAAAAATCAGGTACGAGCCATAGGAAAAGCTGTTTCGCAAGTTACCTTTCCAAGGTTCCGATCGACTGGGACTTCTAAACTTACCCTGCGTAAAACACAACTGGCCAGCTCAAATAATATAACCCATGCCAGAGCCGTCTAAGCATGTGATTTTTGGGCTGACGCGGTCCCAGAAGTGACAGCTTCTGGATGTAAGTTTTCTTATGGTACACATTATGTACTTCACCGGCCTCTGTGTCCGTATGTCGAGTATCAACAGGGTCAGCTTTCTCTTGCTCGTCTTTCCCGGATGTTGAAGAAGACGGGTTCACTGGGAGCGCCGATGTGGTACATTCGACACCTTCACGCGTATAATTCGTCTCTTCCATGCAAAAGAAAAGGAACGTAGCGGTGACGGCACAGAAAATGGCAGGGTAATAAAATACCCATTGCCAACCCTGGTACTCGGCAATGAAGCCACATATAACTGGGGCAAAATAGTTACTGCCGGCCAGGAAGAAGGCGTATAGACCCATATACGTTCCGCGTTCGTGCGTGAAGTACTGGTCCCGTCAGATTGGATCGCGACGATGTCTCATTGGGATACGTACCACATCCGTGACGGTTATTTCAGGAAGGGCCTCGATTGGCGCTAAGAAAAAGCCAGTCACGACGCTCCGAGCGATCCATTGTCCATTACTCGTTATATAAGGACTGGCCCGTCAGTGTCAATTGATCAAAGTGAAGTTGAAGCTGTACATACCCCCAGATCAGCGTGCCCTAGCCGCATAACCATGTTAGAAATACACTTCGTCTATCAGTGATCTAGACTTACCATCATTCCGACCAATGAGACTATGTATGTCAGCCGCTTACCATACTGCAATGCGAATGGTTGCCAAAATAGTAGACCCCATCCTGCAAGCAGGAACATATATCCTGTGCCTTCGTTTAAAGTGCCAACAGAAACCCCTGTCTCCTCGGAGAGTGAAACGAGTACTGAGTAGACAACTGAGCATGCAATACCTGCGAACAAGGTATACCTTCAGATCCAAAAGGCGATTAGCTCGTGCTCAATGTGTCATTACAGGTGTGCGAAGACGTACGAACTGACACAGATGGTCGACAGTAATTTTCGTCGTGGCGACCAGTTTAGTGGGTCATCAGGATCATCCGAAGGCTGGGGAACGAGAACAATGTCACTGTTTCCTCCGTCCAGATGTCGCGTGGCCAATGTACGCTCCAAATCCACCAGAGTAAATGTGCCCGGGATGGCATTTCTGTCCACCTCCGGCATCATACTGCAATGACAATGTGGAATGCCCCTTGTGTTTCAAAAGATGGAATGAGAAGATAGATCTAATCGAGTATAGACAGGTGCATTGCCTCACTGCTACATTCAGGGGTCAACCCTGTGTAAGAGCGGTGCAAGGAAGGTAATAAATGGGTCTCTTCACAACGCATCCCTTGCAGCGGAATCAGACGCGTCGCTCTGATCTGGGCTTCGACCTATCATTATCATGCCCACAGTAGAATATTCTCCGCTTAGCCGAAAGGCCGGTAATCTCGAGAGGGGTTAAGCATTTGCACCACTTTCTGGATAAGCAAGGCGGGATCCATTCGACTAATCCAGAATCCAGACGTCGATCTTCGACTCAGTCGGCGCTAAGTGAAGGTAAACTGATAACGACACATTCGCATCGATCCCGATGGATCCAATGCGGAGATGAAGGAAGACCTTGAATGACTCGTATCTAGTGGGGGTGTGGTCTGGACATTCGATATGGAAGTAAGTGGTTATCCGCGTGTTGGAGAAGTTCAACGGAATTCTTTCCGGGGATGACGCTTAGACGAACCAACCACTGTCGCACGGCGATCGTAGCGAATCATCCATTACTGGATCACCTGCCACTCCACTACCCTAACTAATAAACTAAAAACATCTCGTTCTTTCTTATCTTGGTTTCAAACGGTGTCCTGCCGAGTCCTACCGAGATAAACCCACTCGTTCCTTATCATCGATCCTTACTGTATGGTATCTGTAGTGTGCTAGATCCCTATCTTCCCATCCCCCTCCCAATAGGACCAGGCCAGACCCTTTCGCTGGGTGTGCACTAAAGATTATGAATTCACCAAATCCCTAAGAATGACCAAGAATATCTATCCTACAACATTCAACATGCAATATGCGATATTTCTCCTTTTAGTTTTACTCAGGAGAAAGCACCGCCTCAGCTGACGTCCTTCACACTTTTGCCAGTGTAACCTAGAAGAAGAATGATAGATTGTCCAAGGACAGGTGGAATTGTTTTCCTGACAAGGAGTGGAAGTCCTGTGCACCGCATTCGTGTCACATTGAACTTCCCATTATCAGAATTCTGGCCCGTATATAGCTCTCATGCTCTGGTCCTTTTTGTACGAGGCAATACCACACGGTTTGGATAGTTATTCATCTTGTCTGAGGAGTTGAACACCATGATAGCTACTCGAGAGCACACGCAAAAGCAACTTGGGTGTAATGAGACCGAGGATATCTTTGACCCCGAAGTACGCCGTTGTGGGACTTGCATCTTTTCCCCAGCTATTCTAACAACATAGCTTTTAGGTTCACCTTAACTATGCCCCTCCTGCCACCCTGCTCACCATGGAAGACCTAGGCTTGAAAGGCTCGAAAACATCAACCCCAATAGCAGGAAGTGCTCCCTTCCCATTCCTCTCCGAGGCAGGGGTGCATGCGTATCGACGATGTCTGATGAAGCCTCATACCCTACAAGACTGTGCGAAGTCATATGGCGCTGGGACATTTATTCTTCGGAATTTAGCCCAACATTCCAAATTCATCTCTGACCTCTGGACGCATCCAGGGACAATGAGAATTGTGTCTGAGGTTGCTGGCGTGCCACTGACTATAATCATGCCAATCGAAATTGGCCACACAAATATCCAAACTGCTGGCTGTACAGTGGATGATCTGATGAAGGAGCTTGAGGTGGAACCAAAAGCGAGCAGCGTCTGTATGGTTGAGCAGGATGGCTATGATCCGCTTAGGGAGAGTGCGGTTATACCTTGGCAGTAGGCACTCTTTCTTTCCTGTCTCTCTCCTGCTGTCTATCTTTTCTTTCTGGCTTTCTTCTTGTATCCTTCCTGTTCAATTTTCGAAGCATTGTGATGCGTGCTAACGAAAGAAAGCCATGACTCTTACCCGTACGTAGCGGTCCTGATGCTCAGCGATACTACACATATGACTGGGGGAGAAACTTATATTAGGAAGAATGACGGAAGTGCAGTAAAGGTATATAGCCACCAGCCTATGGTCTCAACAGGAACTTTATAAATAATAATTCTTCATATAGGTCGAAGGACCTTCCCTGGGGCACTGCGTCATACTACAAGGAGGCCAAGTCGAACATCTGGCCGCGCGAGCCTTCGGAGCAACCGAGCGGATCACAACTATAACTTCATACCGCGCAGCGATACCCGGTCTCCACGACGATAGCTATCTGTCAAACGTGCGGCCATATTGTGATCTCCCCGAACTATACACCGAGTGGACCAGCTACCGGCTGGAGAAAATGAAGCAGGAAATCGAGCATATGCAGGCTACTATCATCCAGCACGTTGGGCGTGATCGAGACAGTTTCCCATTAGACGAGGTACATCACTTCGCTGAGCAGCAGATATCGTACCTTAAGCGTACCGTCCGCCAGATGGTAGACCGAACGTTGTGTGTAGATGTTAGGCGACGTTTTGACGTTAGAGAGATCAATTCGGTCAGTGAGAAATGGGCTCTTGTCCATGCCCATCCGCAATTTAACGATCTGCTTCCTGGTGTTATGGCACAGACTTTGATGTGGGGACCTGTCCGTCTGTATCTGAGTGACTGGGAGGAGACTAAATATATGATCAGGAGTGGGAATGCGTCCTTGGTTCATAGTCAGCAAGGGACATTCTCCTGGGATCAAAACCGGGTTGACGAGTATCTATTCGGTGACGAACTTCTCCGACAAGGTCTCAAGGAGGTTCTGTTGGCTTGGTTGCATCGCTTTGACTTGGTTACTCTGGGTAATTAAGGGACATTTGGCCTGGTTGGTGAATTTCCATTAGGACGGTTGGGCATCGTTGAATCTCTTAAGCTGTGTTACACGGCGCGGTAAAGACAAGGGAGATAACGAGCAAAAGGCTTTGGAATTCATGGGGTCCGCAGGATATGGGACCTCTAGGAAGGGCATGCAATGGTCACCTGAGGAGGTGAATCTTCTACTGAAGTTAAGACGGGGATGTAAGGACGATCCTGGTCAGAGGTGACGAGGTTATTCTCGGGAAAGTTTCCGTGTCGAAGGCAAGGCTCAATTCGAGTATTCTGGAGTTCGACCCTCAAGAACAGAGCAACTTGACTTTCAACAAGTCTGTCGCAAGATAGTAAAGCAATCTCGGTGGAGGACCTTTGGATTTCCTCTTGCGGTTAGTTTTGCCACCTTAGTATTAGCATCAATATCCGCCTGGATCTCCAACTATATAATAAGAAGCCACTAAATCCTGGCCCCCTTAGAGCTGGTACCTCGGAAGCGTTTCTCAATGTGAGAAAGAACCCCCCTGGCTGAATGAATCTCGACAGACATTCTCGTCTCCTGCAATAGCGGGAAATAGCATTTCACTACAATATCTTGCTGCTGACCTCCCACGGCACCAGCGACGCCAAGCATTCCACTGACGATGTCCTCGCTCTTTCGAACTGGGCAGATTCTTCGAGGCAAACTAGGGAAATACACGATCGCAAAGCGAGTCCGAGCCACTGTTTGGTTGGCGAAGTAAGTGCACAAAGCTCAGGTCATGCAGAAGACATACTGATTAGTTTCTCGTAGAAACCAAGCAAAAGAGACCGTCATCATTAAGGGCGTTGAAAATCATCCACGTGTAAACAATGAACTAGATATTCTCAAACACTTTCAGGCCAAAACTTCTTGCCTCCGACCCGTCCTTGATGAAATCGAAGATCCTCCCGAGCCAACTATCATTGTCTTGAAACACTTTGAAGATGATCTTCTTCAAGCATCAAAGGCAAG
This sequence comes from Aspergillus nomiae NRRL 13137, assembly GCF_001204775.2. Classification (NCBI taxonomy): domain Eukaryota; kingdom Fungi; phylum Ascomycota; class Eurotiomycetes; order Eurotiales; family Aspergillaceae; genus Aspergillus; species Aspergillus nomiae. The sequence continues at coordinate 51,878 of NW_015378114.1, read as the reverse complement.
GCCCTTGAACCGAAAGGAGCTTAAATGCGTCTCACGGCGTATTCTTGAAGCGCTCAATTGTCTCCACCAGGGCGGTTATATACATGCAGGTAAAAATAATATCCCTGGTTACTTATCTAGAAACGTCATTGATAACAGATCTATAGATTTGAAACCAGATAATATCTTTGTAAATTACGCCGACCGAGGCGTAGGGAATCATGTGCGATTTTCGGATGTTTGACTAGGGGATCTTGGTGGCACATGCCCTATTGACTCGACGTGAGCAAGGTCAGGCACTCCGTTAGGGGCACCGATGAATGATCATGGAGACTCCGTGGGGCTCTCCAGCCGACATTTGGTCATACGGAACTATGGTGAGCTTTTCACCCCTGTTCAATGAACTGGTCCTGGGAAGAGAGCACTAATCGCCATTCCAGCTTATATCTCTCATCTACGGTGGCGCCACTGTACCTTATGGTCATGAAGAGTACAACCTGGAGGTTTTAACGCAGCAATTTCGATATTTCGGCCCCTGGCCAGGCAAGTATGAAGAGGTTGAGAGTCTCGAGACTTTGCACGCCATTAGGTGGATTATGCAAGAGATTCCCAAATCAGAAACTACCCCGTTTGCTATGATAACGGAGAAAGAAGTTTGTAAGAGAGATAAGGAGTTCATTATGGAGATCATGAAGTTGGACTGGAGGGATAGCCATCCGCCAGGGAGTTGTTGGAGCATGAATGGTTGAAGGAGGGTCACAAGGAGTAAATATTTTCTCGCGGTATCGTATAAGCTAACTAGTAGTAGTAGGGCCCATCAACTTTTGTATACTACTCGGTTCGGGCCGTAATGACGAACCCGGTGTATTATTGGCATAGGCACGTGGAATGCCTTCCCCAAGCGCCGAAGGTTCCCTGAGCTAGCTGGGCCTCCGGGCGATCTTCCGCAGCGATCCTCAGTGAAAGCCACGGTTCCGTGATGCGCAACTCGCAGCCAATTTTCCTGAACCATCCCACTCTTGACTTGCGATCAGTATGATCCGCACGTACTTTTCTTTACTAAGGAAACGAGGTAAAATTTTATCTCCTCGATCAACACCAAACCTCGGCTGGCAACTTCATTCAGATTGGAACGCGCACGACGACTTTTTCAACTATACCAGGGGCCGTTTCCTAGTAAATGAAGCTTACGAAATGCCGATACGCCATATTCGTTGCAATATGAATGAACTGGTAAAACTTGCCGCTAAAGCGGCCGGCTATTCTGATACACAATGCGTCCACGTTAAGAAACTTCCAGACAGAATGTTTAATAAGACTTTCCTTTTTACAATGTAGGACGGTGCACAGGTTGTTGGTAAAGTTCCAAACTCTAACGCCGGGTGGATTTACTATACTACTGCCAGCGAAGTGGCTACTATAGAATTCGTCAGTTAATCTCCCTATTTTGACTCTTTTATCTCTTCCTAGCGCTCGATAACACAGGTCAGAAATACGCTCGGTACACCCGTGCCGAAGGTGTTGACTTGGAGCTCGAAAGCGAAAGAAAACTTAGTTGGCGCCGAATATATTATAATAGAGAAAGTTCCAGGGGTGCAGCTTGAAGAAATTTGGTCTAAATTAAATATTAAAGATAGATTTAAGATGGTGAAAGTAATCGCAGAATACTAAAAGTTCTGGATATTAATTATATTTGCTCAATACAAGAGTCTATACTACTCTTGCGACCTAGAAAATTATAAAGACTATATCTATACAGGGTAAGAGGGATTAAAAAAAGGAGCCTCGTTTTACCGTCGGACTCTCCATAGGCCGAGTATTCCTCGACGACAGAAGAATAGTACTAGACTTCGATCGAGGCCCGTGTAAGTTATTATAATATCCTATTTCCAAAGCCAGTGTTAACTACGCTTTTCTAGAGAATAGCGTTGAATAATATAAAACAGCAGTTGGTATACGAAAGATTAGATCTGTTCAGGAGATCTCGAAACTATCTCAATCACCCATATCACTGCATGGTCCTGGTATATATTACTTCTCTCGCCCTAAAAAGTTAGCCGCACTTAACAACTATCTTTGTATAGTAGAGTATCTTCTGTTAATGGATAAATTAACATCGTCTGTCTTTTTATTTTATCTTAATTTCTATGCAGAGAACATATTTGTTAATCCCGACAGTTTATCTTAAGTTTTAGGTATAATAGATTAGCAGTTAAGTGAACTGCTACTATTTTTTGATTAAGCTCGCCAGCTATACTTTTTTAATTATAATAGTTCTTCAATAACTAGCCTCGATCCGCCAATGCTTCCAGAGAATATTAGTGAGCTGAATTCTGCCGAGCAAGAGAATACTATGAGTTAGTATCTGTAGATGTCGCTCGCAGCCTTGTATAGAAAGTTTATTTATACTACTAATAAAAGGTTTTACACAGCTATTGAGTTTCGAGAGATTACCAGTTTCGAGATGATAATAATGGCCCAGAATATCCTGGTTAATAGGGAGGTATTATATCAAGCCAGGGTGTTTGATCTAGAAGAAGAATGGCTTCGCCTTCCAGGTGTCCACGCTCGGGGTAACCCTCAGTTTCCGTGTCATATATCATCTGAGAAGGCTGTTATGATCAAACAAGATATTTCCAGTGCAATCAGAGGCATGGACATTATGCGGGAGTTGAAACAGCTATTAGGTGAGGACTGGCCGGAGAAAGGTGTGGTTCGACATGATCAGTATGACCGAGTGAAAGAGCTTTTGAAACAGGCAAAGGTAAAGATGATTGATCAACTAGCACAGTCTGAAGATGAGCGGGTGGCTTGGAACAAGGCATGGCCATTTGATGATTAATATGAATAAGTGTCTAGTGTTTTATTTTCGCACTTTTAATTGTTCAATGTGATAGATCTCAGAAACACTGAATTGTCTACTACATTCTTATGTTGACTTTATTATGGATTCGTTTTAGCTACTAACGTCAGAGCATGAATACTCATCTCAACAAAAATATTACATAACTGAGTTCCGATCTGATATTCCTTGAATGTTCCTCATTCGTATTTATCTTCCGGTCTTCGAAACGCTGCTCGACCGCTGGCTTCGCTGAGGAGGCGTCCGTAAGGAATGAGCTCCATATCGTGTCCCAAGATAATACTGTCACTTTTTGTGCTCAGTATTCGAATGCAATACATTTAATCAACATATCTGTCTCTGCATACAATAACTAAAGTCATAGATCATCATTCAGCTTGTATGCTTCGATAGCTACCCTCCGCATATTCTAGTGAGTTGGTCTAGTATTCTCCGGACCATTGTCCATGACCTGTAATACTGTACCCCTGAGGGAGCGGGGGCATAAGATATCCATGTAGCTCTACACCGTTGTCCAGCCTGGAGTCCATGGAAGTTGCTCCAAGCACTCCCGATAGGCTGTGGGTGCCATATAGTTCATCGTCGAAGGTAACTGTAGAGTCTGGCACAGAGAATGCTGGAACAGCGGATGTGAATCTTCCGGCAATGGTCCTCTGCGTCTGGTCGGGCATAACATAGGTCCCGGTAAAACTTCCAGACCCATCGGAAGAGAAGGTTCCGTGCGCTTGTTGACTCATCTATAAGGCTGATTAGATGCAGTCTGGATAAATAGAGTAGAAGATACATGACAAACAAAAACTTACCGTGTGTTGCAGAAAGAGAAGATATTCTTGTTAAAAAGTTCTCCTAAGTTGGTTCAGAGTTATCAGTCAACACTGAATTGCAGACCTAGAATGCAAGATGGGCAAGAGAAAGAGTTGCAATTTGTACTCGGCAGTACAGCACTGTACAAAAGAATCATTATGTCATTGCAGGTTGAGTTGATGTGTATATGAACGCATGACTGATATGGAACTCGCCGCATGCAGTAGGTGATTTATATATTGATGTCACGGATGTTTGCATGGGGCAGGAGGATCCCAAGGTTTGTTGATGAGTCATTGGGTGCCCCAGAACGAATATTCTATTGTTGGGTTCGGTTGATGGGAGTTTAGCAATATCATAAGACTTCCAAGTAGAAAGCATAGGATAAAATATTAATTATTGCCGCAGTGGACCAATGCTACTGTGGTTAAGTGACTTAAGTCCCAATGGCCATGGCTAGATTGAGCCTTGAGATGAATGGTGATAAGGTTATGATGTCTATGACTTAGTATTCTACCGGTGTTGGACTTTGCAGTGAAGCTGAGACAGCCCATTTTACTGGTGTCTACGCCATTCCCAGCATATGATCGAGCTGGTATGGATACTTATGTGTGGGGTTGGTGGTCTTAATGTCTTCTGTGTTGCAAGCCCGGACTTTTAGACTCAGCCAGGAGGAGCATACCGATTCCTCGAGAGAGTGCTCTTTGTTTAATGGAGCTATCAGGATCAATTTCAAGTAGCTTAGAATGAAATTATAGAGCCATATAGGATGTCCTAACTAGGTTTCTGCCTAGTCCATGAAATTGACATTGAAGTTCTTTCTTGCTGTAACATCAGGCATAGTTTTTGTCCGCACCAATACATCCATATAGATCCTACAGGGCTATCGCAGCTTTCTGGAGAATAAATACCTGCCGGTCTCAAAAATATCCTTTTCTGGTCACCTTCACACCATCTCATGGCTAAAAGCACAGTTGGGATTGTCACAGCACGGCATATGAATTGCATTGAGACAGGATCAATAGAGGTGTGGTACGGTGCTCCGCCTCTGAATCGTATTTTTGTGACTTGAGAAGTTCAACCCGAGCTGCTTCTGGACTATGTTATGCAATCCGTTAATCAGATAAATAGTTTGAAGGTCAACCGGCTGTCTTAAGCCATGATTCAAGCCGATCATTCGACTTGCCGACCGGTCCTTGTGAGTCTCGATCATCAGTCTCATCAGCATCTACCTCACTATCGTCCTCCTCCCATATTACCCGAAGCCAGTCGTCTTGATAAATGCTCTCCGGGGGGAGGCCTTCTCCACCTATACAGAACCATCGAAATATATCCAGCGAGGCATCCTGGGAAGCGATTTGGTCAAAATTAGTTCTCTTGAAATCCCTATATGCCTTGATGCTGAAACCGTCGGAAGGATACTCAGACACAGCTACCGCCGGTTGTTCCAAAAACCCGCGGTCCTTAGACTTTCCAGGGCGCTATGTAGTCTAGGAGGTTCTCGGGCCCGCGAGAGGTTATCTCACAGGTAACTAATGTTATATCTTTCCTTTCCCTATATACAGACCCCATTACATATATCTCGTCCCCAAATCATGCACATATAGCACGACTCCCAGGTACAGACAGCACCAAGCTACACTGAGCCGGTATCAGCTGCATGTTCCCCTCTATTTCTTTCCTCTCCATCATGATCTAGCCACTGTACGGGTGGCTGGCCCTTATAGCCCTCTGACACTTCGACTCCCCATCTGGCTTTCCCATCGCCATCCTGAAACCATCCGAGCCGTGCACACAGATGACTCTTCTCGCTCTCAGTAAGGTTTCCGGCTTGCATCTCCCGGATCAGCTGTACCAGGTTCTCACCTCCTGCAGTCAAGACCAGCATGTCCCCAAGACATTCTACGTTTCGAATCAACCGCCTTAGGTACTGCCGATGAAACACTGTGACGATCACTGTGGCGATAATTAGCCACGCTAAGATGCTCACGCTGAGCCCCACAGCGACAGCGTTCATCTGTAGCATCTCAACACGCTTTGAAACCCTCACCACTACCGTCCGATTTGTATGAGAGATTGGATGTAGTTCATTTTGATAGTCTGTGAGTGGCGCATCCTCCAGAAGCCTAGCGTCAGTGACGGACGGGGTAAGGTCCGGCGGCAAACTCGCGTTAATGGGCTGATATACCCAGCTACCTGTTGTCATGGAGAGGTTGCTGTTTGCAAAATGCTGAAAGAAGGTGAAAAAGGTTTTCGACGACAGGCGTGAGAAGACGGTAGGGTCGAGAAGTGCCGCGGGGTCCTCGCCCGCCAGGGAGTACATGGAATAGGACATAAAGTCCAGATTCAGCCCGTGTGCTTCGTCGCGGATATTGAAGGTATTGTCGGTTGTATCCTCCGTGGCCCAGCCTATTATCCGACTTGGTCCTATGATGTTTTGAACCTTCGCTGCGGTTAGCATCTGCGTCATGAAAAGCACTCCGTAGCTAGCAGCATGGATCAGGATTAGCCTTGGTTTGTCCGTCTCTTTGGAATCTGGTGGCGGATCAACTTACCTGACGGTTGCATTATAGGTATCTGCGATAGTTCCAGGTCAGACGTTTTATGGGGGAGAAATACGTCCGAAAACGCGTTATCCGAAGCCTGTGGTTCATCTGTGATGTCGAACGCTCGAACTTCGCCAGTGGCAGGATCCACGGTCACCTCTGCATTGGCTGTTTCCACCACCGGCTTACAGTTCATGGCCGTTATGGAAGGTATCTCTGTGAACAGCAGGTGTAGTTGTTTACTGTGATAGCGCTGGATCAACTCCATCGCTGATTGCGCAGGGCCATATATCCATTTGGTTGTGAAGTTACGTGACCATATCCTTGGGTTCCATTGTCCCGGATTGCCATTCGGTGACCAGTACCCGACAGCAGCCATCGGATCTGCCCCGGTGTTGGTCCCATTGCCACAGCACTCGATCGACGATGGATTAGCAAAGATAGGGGTGCACTGAACACAGTCAGTGTAGTTGTGTGATGGCTCCAGGGGGAATATCATGCTAGGCAGATGATTGTTTGTTTGAAAGCCCACCCCTAACTGATACGCTGTCTTGAGGTCCCCAGCGCTCGGACTTAGCTTCCAACTAGATGAATTGCTCACATCGGTAGGTGTTAGCCACGAAGAAATATTTGACAAGCCTTCATAAGGACTGCATTCAATTCTACCGCTATAGCGGGCGTGGCGAGCGAGACATTGATTCGAGAGTTCTTGTCAATGACACCGTGATCATTGCTGTCAATCTTCCCCGGAATCGAAAGGCTGACGGTACTTAAATCAACAGGAACGAAGCTCCAGCCACCCTTACTCCAGGCTGGCTCAGAGCCATTCAAGGTTAGTTGATTCGCGGCTGTATACATCCAGTGCGAGGACAGATTCCCATGGAGCTGCGCAAGGATAGAGCCCAAGAAGTTAGTAGCGTATCGTATTGTAAACTCTTGGGTTTCGAAGACATGAGGAATTTGACGAATTTCCAGCGAACGCTTCAGCGTCTGTGTCTGTATTATCACTCCAGTATCGCGCTGCAGGAGGGCTGACATTGACGTGGTGACTAGAGGCTCACGGTTAGTACATCCAGACCATAACGACTTGATCATAGAAACGTACATATTGGTGAAATAGCTGTTCCCAGCGTAACCAATACTAGCATCCAGTGCCTATTCATTAGAGCTTTGATTGTGGCCCACATCCAGTAAGACGATTGATACGATAAGTGCACACTCTCGGATAACGGCCGGTAACGTTTAGCCATGGCCAGATATGGTTGTAGACGGCAAAAGTTACTGTCGATAACACCCCACCACAGGCCGATACACACTGCTATGATGGTTGGGATCATGGAGAACGGCCCGACGGTGGACAGCTTTTTATCGAAAATGGAAATGTTGGCTTGGTAGACGAAAGCTTTGTCGTATAGCTGGGACAACTGAGCGAAATGGTACAATACGACCACACCGGTGAGTACGGCTATAAGAAATACAAGCAGCACCAGTAGGGTTGGAAGACAGAGCACTCCTGGAACCCAGTTGGTCTTCGAGGCTGATTCCGGGGGCATTTCCTCAGTGGTTCGATTGGCAGTTTCGCACAGATCAGGAATCGTCTCGTGCAGCGTCCCTGGGTCTGTGTAATAGCGCTTGCCTTCTAATAGTGTCTGCAGCTCCTTATCTGAAACCCGGTTGAAGTCTTTCAAACTAACCCTGGTCCGAGGACTATCCGCCAGCAAGGAAGTCGCACCGGCAAGTGAGGCAGGATCGGTTTTCAGATTCAACGGCCGGTGCTGGAGCCGCGAGCATCTCCATGCGACTAACAGGAGACATGAGGATAGGAAGAGTAGAATTATGAGCGATATTGCAGGCCCAGCGGTAGTGGTCACTCTTCTCTCAACTGTCCTGACATTACCTTGCATGGGAAGGTACTGGGAGGCACCATGTTCGGTCAAGCTTGACTGGAGCATTTCTCCAAAGAATCGTTGCTGAACCTTCGCTGCACGCAATATCATATCTTTGTCTTCAACCATTGCCGTCAAATTATTCTTATAGATGACCCATAACAGACGGGCTGGTCCGTACAGATACGGAGAATTGTCGAAGTTTAGCGTGAGCATGGAGCTTGTCCAGTCAGAATCTACTGCCCGATCTCGCATCACCTCGGTGCTCATCAGGGTATCCGGAACTTCCTGTTGGTTTTGTATGTATTCGCTCTCATTGAAGGTGATATCTGGCACACTTCCCGAGAGATCAACTAAGGCTGTGACATTAGCCATGGAGTATGTAGTCGCACATAAATGCACATTCAGGGTGCTGTTTCCTTCCATCAGCAAGAGGTAATCGTGGCCAGTACATTCCTTTGTTTGTGCCACATTAATGATGCGGAGCGCCTCGATTGCGTTGATTTCTGAAAAATTCGACCAGCTGGCACCACCTTCAGTCCACATGTCTTCACCGGTTATCAACGCTTCGAGCTCCAGCTTACAATCACCAGAGGACCAGACAGTGGTGTTAGAAATGGCAGTAGCATTATGGTACTCGTTCCCTTTGATTACCGTCTTACTGGACGAGCTTTTGAGCTTCATCTCCTTGCAATCGAGATCACTTTTGAACGCTGTAGTTTCCGCCTTCCATGTCTGGGGCGTGGAAGGTAACGATCCAAACTGTGGACTCTCCCAGGCAGTTGGCCAGAATGGAAGCATGGTCCACTCATCTGTAACCCATGGTGAAGTCGATACGTTTTGTGCAAAATGGCTAATCGCCCGAAAGCGAGCAATACGACTCTGACTAAGAGAGAGAGGCGCGTCGAGTCGTGGTGTAAGGCGAAGGAAGTCCATCTGGCGTGGAACTGCCACATCGACGGAGACTAGCGGAGGACAGCGGCGATATCAGGAGAAACCCAAGGACATTGACCAAGGTTGCGCAGAACAATATCCAGCCTCGAGAAGAGCCCCCATTTTTCCTTTTGGAGAGACCATCCCGAAGCGCATTCCACCAGGCTCCAGGCTTTTGAAGAATGCTTGACGATGCCTCGGACCCTCCTGGGCGTGCTAGTCGAGCAAATGGCTCTAATCGCTTGATGTCGTCCATCAGCATAGCTGTCAATTGAATGTAGATGACTGCTACCAACGTTGGGCTGAACCGCCAACCGAACAGGATCTTTGAGGACCCGTCATCTGACCCTAAGCCATAGTTTTTCTGGGACATCACAAGCAAAGCGATCGTCACAGCACACAGTGCCATGGCTAGCGTGCTGAGCAGGCCAAGAAAGCTATTCTGGAGGGTAAAAGGTAGCCAGCTCGGCGATTGTTCATTTGGATCAGAAGGTATCTGCGGATCGGAGGCCGGTTGATTAGGATCTGGAACTATGTTGATCTCGGGGACACCATTCTTGACGCGGAAATTTTCGCTATTGTCATCACCCTCTTCCACAAACCTGCTATTATAGCTACGGCTTTGTGGCTCATCAGAGAAATCCGCTGTGGAGTCATTGCCCCATTGTCTCCCAGTTTCACTGTGCTGACCGTGCAAGGTGGAAGGTCTTGAATCAGAAAAAACCGGCGAATTTACTGAATCATCATAATGATTAGAAGTGCGATCGTCCAAGGAGATGTCGGGCGACGGCGAACGAGCCATTATGCACCGAGCAACAGGTTGCCGATGACGAGAATGGACGTATTGCAACCCACGATTCGGCCCTCACAAGGGATTGTGGGTATGGGAGAACATTTGGGAACCGTTCTCAGGACAAGTGACAGTTGAAAATACGCAAAATATGGGAGGCACCCATGTCTATTATGGGCTCCTGAGAGCGAGGTTTGATTGAGAGCCCTCAGTTAGCGCTCGGATACAGCCTCGCAAAGAGCATAGCACTAACGCTACTGCAAGGCTAACGGCGGGGCGTTGATGATCAGGGCTTCCTTCAGGGCCAGCGGCTACTTAGTGTGCATTAGCATTGGACGTCAACTGGAACGCTGACTAGGGCTTCATTTGCCAAACGCCGAATTATCCCATCTGTGGATTTTTCCTTGCTAAAAGCTCTAGAATCCATGAAAGACCGTTTTAGGGTGGCATTCCTACCTGCGTTTTCAGTCCAATCAATCAAATATTATATAGTAAATGCTGACTACGAAGTTCTTACTGTTCGTACCCGGATGCGCACAGGACTTTTGCGTCCTTCGTTGATAGGAGAGGTTTGAGTCAAGTACAATCTTGGCAATGTTGGCTGGCACCCTTGCGTGTCTTTTCCGATGGAAGGTTCGCTCTGTAGAAGACCATGCTATCAAGGGAGAGTAAGGAAATACCAATATTAGTCAGGGTGTCAGTGTGTTATATTCACAAGGCTGACTTTTGCCTAACTCGGGTAGATCTCCACTGCACGTTCAATATGAGCTGTGGGGAGAGCGAAAGCCCACCGTACCAATCATTTGTAAATTCGCACATATGGTAGCCAAGGCTGTGTTCTAAAAAAGAACTAAGGAACTTGAACCTTGAGGTTGATTTGATGTATGGGGGGAGACAGAGTACTTTTAGGGGACACTTCCACCAAGTATCCACGTAGGGTTCAAGGTTGACAACCTAATAATATGAAGTCAGCTTCAGATCTCCAGTACATCGTACAGACTATACTGAATATTACTATCTCCTTTCCGCCGTAACAATTACTAGTGCACTTCAGACATATGTGCTTCGTCAATCCCACGGTATCCCATTTCCTTTGCTCTTCGAAAACCAAACTACGACATGGTATTCGAGAAGTACATCTTATTCCCCTCAAGACTCAAAACCCAGTGCCTTGGATACCGCTTCTGGTCGATATGTCGCACGGCGGGTTGTGCAATGGACATGTGAAGGATGAGAACCTACACAATCCCCATGGCCCAGACTGTCCTTGAACGACTGCATTGGACTGGCACAACACCGGGGCGTCGCTTTACATCAACCAACAAGCGCTAACTGCTGAGGGGCTGTGTAAAACCGCCATTCTCATCTGCAAGAGGTGAGCCATGAAAACGTGTAGTAGGCAAGTAATATATGGCTAACTAAAAGCTTGCGACAAGGCAACCGCCGGCTTATTATAGGGTGCAAACTGTTATATTTGAGCTACACTCTCACTCATCTCTTGAACGCACAAAATAGCCCGAGAATATCATCTAGGAAGCAATAATGCCTGCAAATTCAATCGAAGAAGACTCTTTGCCTGCCGGTAGAGCGACTGAGCTCACAGAGGTACATCCAGCAGTATCTATCCGTCGTGACAGTGTTGCTAATTCCCGAAGGCTGTCGAGAGTGTGCTGAGATACATAACCTCCTTCCTTCGCGCTTCCGAAGATGACTACAATGCTCTTACCACTGAAGGACATCTCTCGAACGGGTGTTATTCCACCGGCAATATTCTAGAGTCCTACCTGAGCCATCCAGATCAGCTTCGCGAACTTCTATCATTGGATCTTCCGGCGACGGGACGAGGCCTGGAGGACATCGCATCCTCGACGTCAACCCTTCTACGATACTCGGTCAACACGTCTTCCCCAGGGTTTATGGATAAACTATGGTCATCGCCGTCCATCCCCGGAATTGCTGCAGATTTACTCCTGTCCGCATTGAATGGCAACGACCACGTCTTTCGAGTCTCGCCAGCTCTCACCCTAATAGAGAAACATGTTGGGGAAGAGCTGGCCCATCTCTTCGGCCTCGGCGACCCAAATTCAGGGGGCGTTACTGTCCCAGGCGGAGCAGCAGCAAATAGTACCGCCCTGTTGATCGCACGGAATGTACGATTTCCACATCTCAAAGAAGTCGGCCTGCATGGCATATCGTCACCACGTCTGGTGATGTATGCGTCTCAAGCAGCGCACTTTTCAGTCTTTAATGCAGCTCAAGTCCTGGGGCTGGGGTCACATTCTGTCAAGAAGATTTCCACCAGTACAGACGGCTCCATGGATCCCAAGGCTCTTAAACAAGCACTCGATACTTCCCTAGCCGCGGGAGAGGTTCCCCTATTTATATGTGCAACAGCAGGGACAACCGTTCGTGGGGCTTATGACCCCTTAGAGAGCATTGCCAAGCTGGCCCATGAATATAATGCCTGGTTCCACGTGGATGCATGCTGGGGTGGTGCCGCTGCATTTTCCAACAAGCTCAGGTACAAGCTCGCTGGTTGTGAGTTTGCAGACAGTATCGCATACAATCCGCACAAACTACTGGGTGTGCCACAGATCTGCTCCTTTCTTCTCGGGAAGGACCTCCGTACATTCTGGTATGCGAACAGTCTGACTGCTGGGTATTTGTTCCATCAAGATGACAACATACTTCCTTCTGAATTGTGTCCCTCGCCCACTATGGCCGTATTTGAGGGGAAACTGTCCAATAGCAACGTGGAGAAGCCTTCTTCTTTCAACAGTGTTCACCACAATTGGCGTACATCCAACGCTGTTCAGAACGCACCTGATCCCCGAGAAGTGTACGACCTGGCATCTTTCACTCCTCAATGCGGTCGTCGGCCAGACGCCGTCAAGCTATACTTTCATTGGCGATACTATGGTACAGAAGGCATCGCTAAACAAGTTGAAGGGGCCTATTATGGGGCTAAATACCTTGCCCGGTTGATCGAAAAGGAACCTTCACTCCACCTTGTAGGAGATGTGGATGTACCATGTACACAGGTGTGCTTCTACTATGTAGGCGCATCACTCAAATGCACAGGCTCTACGCAAGACATGGTCACACAGAACACACATTTTACGCGTCTCATCTCCGCGGGGCTTATGAAGCGAGGCTGGATGGTGGATTATGCACCTGGGTCGGGGAGACAGGAGCTAGGAGACTTCTTACGGATCGCCTGCAATCGCATGACAACCCCTTGCGTCGCGGAAGGGTTGGTCCAAGCTATCTTGGATGTGGTTCACTCAGATATAGAGACTATCACACCCCTGCACCAGTGATTCTTACCGGAAATGGAGGGCTGAGACAACTTTCCTTAGGCAACATTCCTTTGGCGAAGAGCCGAGAGCTCTATGAGGAACAGCCGGTGTGTCAAATGTAGAAAGTCCTCAGTAAGGTCCTCCACAGGAACTCTGCTGTAATGGCCAGAGGACTCGTAGCTTTGGCTATCTTTCTCTCCTGTTTGTTATGCTTTTCCATGGCGTTGCTTTCACCGGGAACTCTATCTCTCTACCTGAATAGGAGGAAAAGGTCCGTATTCTTGGAATGTCTGTTCTGGCTACGATAGAGTAATGTGGGCAATCTTCTAGAGCAAGGTTTCGAGTCGTAAGAAGAGCAGCTGCAGGAGGAACTCTCAGGAAGAAGATCCTCCTCTAGTTAAGTTATAGGATGATTGTTCACGGATGATGGATGCGCTCCCTCCAGACGCGCTAAACGGTTTTCGGCGGATGGTTACTGCCGTCTCCGACCGCCCGGCCTTCTGGTATGCCCAGTCATGTGCCGGCATGTTCGAAACCATGAGCCAAACCAAGTAAATTCGAGAGTCTCTGCAAACAATCACCGTCGGGAATGTCATAAGAGAGTCACTTCGGGGGCGGCGACCAGACGGTGATTTATATCAATCGCACGCTTCTTGTTCAATTCTCCGTCTCTGGTTCTCTCTGTCGCGATTGAATCTTTTGTTTATTTACCTATCAGGGACAACCACTAAGCGACCTTGGCTGGCCGTGCTAATCGCATTAAGTGGAACCCACTCCATCGTATCAGATATCAGCCTCTGTCTGCCTGTGGTTTCGCTCCGGTCCTTCATGAGCTGAAACAAGCCCCGGCCATCTGATCAAATCTAATCCTAGTTCTGGCTATCTCACACCCACTCAACCTCTCCCCGTTACTAGTGCTTGTTGGTTATCGCCGCGGGGGTAAACAGTCGGCAAATCATCCCAATTTTTCTCCGAAGAGGGTCCCTTGAAAGACGGTTCTCCATCCCATGACCGAGAAATAATCTCCGATTTTGTGGGGAGTGTGGACTTGTATGAAGGCCCACACACGGCGCTCTGGCGTCTTGGTACTACGTTCTCTCGTCGCCGCCACGGTCTGACCATGACCCCAAAGTCTCCCACAACACTTACGTTCACCTCTTCCGAAATGGTCTCTCAGGCCCAGATCCTGGACCGCTCCCTTCTCACACAGAGCGCGACATCTTCCGTATCGCGTCACTCTGGCCGGCGACATCGCTCGAGCCGCTCCCACCACGGTGGGCTTATTCACCAACCTCAGAATGATTTCCCCATTTTCACCCACACCGGCGATGTCGAGATTGTTATCCGCGCAAGTGGGCAAGAGAGGCGGTACCTATTACATCGGTTGATTTTGGCACAATGTTCAGGCTTCTTTGACACAAGCACTCGCGATGAATGGTCGCGACAGGCTGCTACATCGAGGCCGCCCATTCCGGATCCTGCGGTGCTATCCCGAATCAGCGAAGATAATTCGTCTTTGTCGAACGGTTCCACTCTGGCTCAGTCGGAGACGGGGGCGGTGTTTTCTCCAGAGAAGAGGCGATGGAGATTTGAGCTAGACTGGGAAAACAAGGCGGAAGACGAGGAACCAATCCTAGTTCAGAAGGTCGGTTCGTTTGTGCTATATATTGGTCATATGCTGACACGCCGCGGCAATAGCCCCCAAGCTTCTCTAGCACTTTTGGAAACAGCCTGGGACAGTATCCCCCGTCGGTGACGAAACCATCAGGTACGCAAGCAGGTTTCGTCCGTTCGATGGCAAACCTGGCCGGAATGCAGTCCGTTATGAACATACCGCATACCGATGCGGGAAACGCACCAATGGATCCGACGATTCGCGACTACGATAATCTGTTCCGCTTGTTCTATAACCATCCCCCAGCGCTAAACAGCGTCAACATTGCGACTGCCTACGCCGAATGCAGATCTCTTCTTGCGCTAGCCGACATGTACGATGCCCTTCCCGTAACGGGACCGCGAGTTGATCACCACCTCCTCGGATTTGGGTCCCGGCTCTTCAAGCAAATCGCGAAATACCCCCCGAGCTACCTCAAGCTGGGTTATCTTGCGCGCAGTCGCGTCATCTACTCCGAAGCCCTAATCCATGTTGTCGGGCAATGGCCTGCGGGACTACCGCACCTGCGCAATGGCGCATATTCTCCGCTCCCGGATACCGTGCTAGATATTATCGAGGATAAGGTCGAGGATTTAGAATATATGAAGTCGCGCATTGACTCCAAACTTTTGCGACTCACGCTCACTACCTCCCGCGGCGAACGTGTGACGCCCACCAACGCATACCTCGATTGGCTTGTCGTCTCCCTCTTCCGGCAATGGCTTGTCGACAGCACCACGCCCCCTCCAGCTCCGATTTTGAAGAATTCTTCCTCGAACGCCCCGACCACAAGCAGCCATAGCCGTCCCTCACAGCCCAGTGCCCACCGGGCCCAGGACCATCACTCGGCCGCTTCGAAAGCCGCTGCTGCCGCTCCTCTGTCCTCCGCACGGGTCTACCGCCTAATTGGCTCGACCTCTACCCAGGCTTATCTGCCTCATGATGAACTTAAGAAGTTCCTCAAAGTACATCCAACCCCTTCATCAGACTCTCTATACTCCCGTGATGTTTTCAAACGATTTGAGCGCAAGATGGACGAACTTAAACGACTAGCTCGCGAAATCGTACGGCCATTAATGAGGAATTTCCTCGAGCTAGACCTCAAAGGCGGCGAACTGGACACCAGTTCCGGTGGCCTTCCCTATTTAACCTGCATCAAAATCGAAGATGAGGATATTCCATGGGATTAAACGATTATGATATTTCCAAAAGATCTACGATATGGCTTTTCTTTTCTACTTTTGATACCCTTTACCTATTTCACGTCACCGCTCCCCTTATATTTTGGTTTGAGATATTGATTCTAGATGTTTTCTGGTGCTGACGACATGATGTTTTTAACGTGTTACGAAGTTATGACCCTGTCATTTAGGTAGCGTCTTGCACTCAACTGTGTGTTTTCTTGCTTAATTTTTTCCTGTTCTTGAACGTTTTCCGTATGGTTTTGTACAGATATTCTTAATCTGATGTCTGGGTTGATGTTGTACACGAGATAAACCGGCTCCAAAAAAAGATCAGTTTCATGAGTAGTATAATGTACAATGCAATATCATATATAGCATACAAAGTTCTATCCGTTCCACAGTCACGAAGACTCCCAATTACCTCCAAGCCACCCATCCAGTTCCTCAGCACCTCCGGGACAACTACAACTTTCCGCTTCTCATCCCATCCATTCTCCAGAATGGCGGCTAACACCCGGGGAACAGCCACGGCAGTGCCATTGACAGTATGCGGGAACCGAGAATCCTTCGCTGCTCCGCCGCGCACCCGGGTTCCCAACCGACGGCTCTGGTAGTCCGTACAGATAGAAGCGGAGGTGACCTCGCCCCATGCCGACTCGAGATCCGCACCGGCCCGCAGGCGCGAGGGGAAGAGGGCCTCGATATCGCGCTTGCGGCTTGCACTGGCGCCCAGGTCCGTGGTCGGCATTTCCAGCACCCGGCAGGGGAGGTTTAGGGAGGTCAGAATCTCGGTCTGGATGGACAGGAGCTCGTTGAAGAGGTCGTCGGACGTCGGGAGTCCCTTTCCACTTGCTTCGGGGGCGTTATCGGCCCACGCGAACATCTCCACCTTCGTGAACTCGTGGACTCTGTATAAACCCTTCGTGTCGACACACGGGAGCCCGCCTCGGCGCGATAGCACCGGCTGGGCCCGACCAGTTTGACGGGAAGATTCGCTGCGTCGATGTCACGGCCGGCGTACATCGCCGCGAGGGGGATCTCGGCGGTCCCAGCCAGAGACCGCTGCGGTTTGCTCTTGTCCTTGTCGCTCTGTTCGATGGCCCAGATCTGCTGTTCATTGTGCTGGTCGCGGGGCTGGAACCCGCACGCTTCGGCGATGTAGGAATAGACGATCGACGGGGGGGACACGGGCTTCCAGCCGCGTTTCCGGGCCACGCTCAATGCGTACTGAATCAGAGCTTGCTCCAGGAGAGCGCCCTCATTGGTGAGGAAGTACCATCCCCAGCCGGTGGTGGTAGCGGAGCTGGTGAAATCGATGAGGCCGAGGGATGTGCCGATCGCGACGTGGGAGCGACTGGGGTCCGGACTGGCGATCCACTCGGGCGGCGACCGGGGGTCGAAATTGAGGTATTCGATCAGTCTGGGGTCGTCCCCGACCGGTGTTTCGGAGGAGGATAGGTTGGGGAGGGACAGGGCGAGCCGGTTGATCTCTTCCGTGCAGGCGGTCTTGCGCGTAGTCATCTCTTGTGATTCGTCCTTGAGCTTTTGGGCCTCTGATCGGAGAGC
This sequence comes from Aspergillus nomiae NRRL 13137, assembly GCF_001204775.2. Lineage (NCBI taxonomy): Eukaryota > Fungi > Ascomycota > Eurotiomycetes > Eurotiales > Aspergillaceae > Aspergillus > Aspergillus nomiae. The sequence goes on along the minus strand of NW_015378114.1, from coordinate 34,374 downwards.
TGTCAGCTCTTCTGTGTTTTCGCCATTGCCTCCTTCCTGGCGGGCGGAAGCTGCGAGCTTGCCGATGGCCTTTTCGAGCTGCTTGATGCGCGAGCGAGGGGTCTTGAGGTCTTGGTCGAGGCGGCGGGCTTCTTCAGACAGGTTCTGAATCTGGAATGGGTAGTCGACGTGGGATGGGTAATTGCGGTCGACGCTGTTTTTGGAGTACAGCTCGGCGTTCTGGCGGATGTGCTTGACGTCTGGGGTAGGCTTCGGCGCGGTCGCAGGACGGAGAGCTTCGGCGCGGTGCGTGGAGGAGGAAAAGGCGCGTCGCGTCAATGGCCTTGTCAGCCTGCAATTGAGGCAGACGTACGGCGTCCTTGTTGACGCCATTGAAGAGGATTGTGGTGGGCTGATGGGGAGAGAGGAAGTGAGGGAGTGAGTGGACTGATTGACAAAAAAGATGTGGAGTGGGCACTTTTCCCGTTTGGGATCTTCAACTTCGATCCACCGGATTAAAGATTAAGGATTGACCACTTGTATATTCTCGTCCTCTCACTTTCTGATATCTCGGGCAGCTGCTTTCTATACTAAGCTGTGATATTCTATCGTCCCCCGAAAATTGAACAGATCTCTCACAATGTAACACATATTGACGCATCGGCATAAATATACTACTATCTGACAACATTTCACAACCACAAGAAAGCACTAGTAGACATCCATGGTATCTCCAAAACTCATATACACCGTCATCCGATTCATAGGCCCAACTTGTGCTTCTTGACTCTTGCTCCAACGCCTGAGATCACCAGAACCGCGCCCACAGCCACTGCCCACAGCGGAATCGACAGCACAGTCAAGTTGAAGGTCGTCCGCGTGGCAGCGGCAACAGTCACCAGTTCGAGAAGCAGCAAGACATACCCGGACAGACGATGATACTTGTAGAGCTTCTTACCATTCTCCACACTGCCCAAGACCTGAACCGGGACAAAGTACTGGATGACGCCCCCGGCGGCCTGGATGATGATGAGACTGTAGGTAATCAAGCCCATCACGCCGTGAGGCGAGGTAAAGCGTGCATGGTTGCCCTTGTTGACTTCGATGACGATGAAGCCCGCGATAAAGGTCGCCACACTGACGGCCTGGATGATGTAATGGATGCGCGCTCCTTTGAGCTTCTGCTGGGGTGTCGCAGTGGGTTGGAGGATGAGTGCAGCTTGCACCTGGAGGAGCAGCGCAGATGAGTTCAGGAGCTTCTATCATCAGCTTGTGTTGTGTTTGCGGCAAACCTCACGCGTTCGACTGGACTTACCGGATGGGCAGAGAAGAGTATCAGCGGATGGGAGAAGATACCTGCCCAGACCAGGATGGCGATCTGAAGTCGTCCCAGTCAATCATCAGTTGTGAGATGTTCGGGTACAAACACATGGGCTTACAATCCATATTCCAAACTGCGCCAGGCTGGCCGTTCCTGAAACCAGACGATCCGTTAACTTGCGCTATTCTCTCATGAACCTCAGGAGGTGATCTAACCGGTGAATAGATTGTAGATGATATATTGATCCTCTTTCTGGACGACATCGCCCGGTCTGCCCAACAGCGGCTCGTCTTCTCGGGCCTCGATAGTCTGAGGATGTTCCTGGGGAATCCCGGTGGCAGACGCCATTATAGTTTACCAAAACAATCTATGTTGGAAGAAAAGATGCGATTCTCAGGACTAGCTAAGTCTACACATAAGCGGTGAGAAAGTGGAGGGGAAGGAGGGGAAGAAGAAGAAGACGCAAAGATATAGTAGTATTAGTTGGTAATGACGAATTCGAGGCGTTCGATTGGCAATGCAGTGATGTGGGGCAGCGAAGGTACCTCGAATGCCAAAGTACCCGCCATGCTTAACGCCACCCGCGGGTCCCCAAGTATCTCCACATCGCTGGTACTTGAGCTGCATCTGGTTATCCATCATGTAAGACCGACATCACCTCCGTCATAAACCTCTTCCTTCTTCAAACAATTCCGACAATCACCATAACACCGAAGACAAAAGCATTCCGGCAACTGCTCATTTATACATTCCACTTCCTCTTCGGTGGCAATGTTGGTGTCGTCCCTTGAATCCTCCAATTCAGACCGATAGAGTGCACTTAACGCACGGAGCCGCCCCTCTGAATTTGCGCAAGAGGTGCTACCTTGCCGGGCTGTGGTCTGGTGCTCGAGGGTACAGGTCTCTACACCTTGGTTTTGTCCCCCAGTCTGCTGCGTTGGAGTTTTGGATATCGTTCCTCTGCCATCCTGATTGGTAGAATCTCCTTTCTCATCGAACGGAGTGTGTCTTGGACGCTTCATGATAGAAAGTGTCCGGCGCACACCTTTCAGCGGGAGACCAGGTGCCATGCTGCCCTTCTACTGGTAATGGGATGTATATGGCCCGTGTTGCCGCACAATATGCGATGTATTACTGTAAGAACTGCGGGAAAGGCAGCAGGAGCGAACGAAACGCTCGAACAAAACTTCTGTAGAACATGAGGATCTATATTGGAAACCTACCCTATCGGCTTTATATACATGTGCAGACAATGACCTTGTCCCAGCGGGTCGACCTCGAGTATTTCACTTTGTCTGAGATAGACAAAGAATGCCATTAGAGGGTGGCATATACCTGGTCGTCTATCCGCTAAGATGCGTGAGGTTCTTTGCAGCAATCGTGCAATCCTTGTTGCCATGCTGTATGCTGAAAGACCAACAGGCATATAGCGAGGGCTCACGACAGCATCTTCACATCCAAGGCATCTTTATTACGGGACTTTCCTTGCCAGATCCCGGCTGACCAACAACAACTTCCGCCCCAAGGTCCTGCTTGTCCAGATTCATCACAATGTTAAACAACGTAGAAGTGCGCCTTGTGTGATGAGTACTCGGGTCCTCCTGAGAACATATGGACTGTGGCGCATTGCAGGTATCGGAGAAAACCTGCTCCCGGAGTAAACTAGGTGTGATCGAGTCGCCCTGAATGCCATTGTTGACCAACTCGCGGACGAGCTGTTGAGCTCGTTCTAAGCGAGCCGGTGAGCCCTTGATCCAGGAGGGCTCCGTCACATTCTTGTTCTCGATAAAATGATTGGTATGCGTGATCACACCATACTCATCCTCCTTTATGTGTACGTCTCCCAAGGGTGAGAGCTCCAAACCAAGGGATGTCGTGCTGTCGGCGATGAGGATATGTTGGCTCGAAGCTACACCCCCCAGAGATGAGAGAGTCTGTATCGCGCTCTCAACAGATGTGCTTTCTAAGCATAAGCGGAGAGCTACATGAATCGGGACCTTGGAGCTAATGCAAGGTCGAGCTTTTATAGCGTTAAGGCCAACTCCCACACCAGCACTATTGAATCCAATCTTTCCTATGATACCTGCCTTTTTGACGTCAGACAGACGAACTGATCGTGCTTCCAGATGCCGGAGCAACTTACCTCGGCGACCATACAGATCCTCGGCTTTCCCGATATTTCAATATCCATCAACGCTAGATTCTTCTGAATGCTGCTGGTCCAATCCCAGTTCTGTGCCAAAATTCGCGCGTTGTCGTTCTTTTTCCACGAAAGACTCGTGCATCCATCTGAAAAGTTCCCAAGCGATATTTCACTCCGACAGTTCAATGCTACGATATCCAGGATGCCTACTCCTGCCCCTTCCGCTATGCCCTGTAGCTCGGCGTATAAACTAGGCGTTTTGCGCTCCAGGGAGGCTCGGAATTCCTCCGCAAGCTGGAGGACCGTAGGCCAGTCCATTTTGCTAGTGTACTCGAACATCTCCTCGTAGATGCCTATTTGAGACTTAATTTGCTGCTGCAGGCGGTAGCCATGCTGGAGACCAATCTGCTCGACTGTTATATAACCATCACTCGTGGTAAAGTCATGTTAGATGCGCATACCTCTTTGGGGGTGCCCCGGAGGACTAGCTTAGGGAGCTCAGGAGCTTCGGTATGCATGATGAGGGTGTCTAAGTCTATTGACAATCTAAAATTTTCTTCGGGCAAGATGTATAATGTTTTCCTGCCGTGAGGAGAACCCGAGGGATTTCCATTACTTTATAGCGGGACACCCCCTCATTCCCGGCAACCTTGTTCCGAGCCACGATTGATAATTAGTTCCTTCGTGAGGGGTGAATCAGAGTAGCCTTTGCGCTACTACGATAGAAGATTGGGATCCTCCGGTTGGCATCCTCAGGCTAGCACCTCTAAGTAGGTATACTATGTGGTTCTCTCAATCGAGTTAGTCGTCACGTTGCTGGCCTATCCCTAAGATATCACAGAACCGGCAATCTTCCTCCACTTCAATATCAACAGGAACCTCGCGTCTTCGATTCAATATTCTTTGTTCTAAAAAAAGATACCATGGTGCTTAGACAGCCATACCATCCTAAACCACCACCGCACTAACCTGAACAGTCCACACAATACCGTGCCGCGAGCCTAGTAATCTCTGCCATTTATATATAGACTCTATCCTCACAACCAGCACCACCTACCAGATCCCCAAAGCCCACAATATGCGATCACCACGCTACCCCCAAATACCATGGCTTCCACGCACTAACTTGAAATACCCCTCATCCAATCCCAACCTTCAGACCCCGGCTAAATCCCCCAAAATGGCCAAGGCCCAACACGAGATCTCCCAGATAATCTCCTCCCTAATGATCATCCTCTGGAAATACACCGATAACCTGGGCATCCCCCACCGACCCCTCGGCCACGACTGGACAGAACTGCAAAACCACGTTTTTCGACTGCTCACCTTGAGAGGAATGACTCAAGCAGGCGCCAGCATCCCAGAGGATCCATGGAACTTCATTCTGAGCGAGTTTGGTCCGACTAAGGCGCTGGTATTGTCTGCTTCGTGTTTGGGGCCGGGGGACTCGTGCTCGCCGCCGTCGATTTTGCTGCAGCCTTCGCGGTGTGCGCCGTCTGGATGTCATGTTCGGTTTCAGGACCCACCTGCGGATTGTGTGAGGGGGAGGGCGGTCTAGGGTGATTGCGAGGTCGGTTTACTTAGTGGATGTGTTTTCTGTGTAGGGGGTTGGGATTGTGACTTATCTTTTGTGGGGGTATCTTGGATGTAAATAGATGCATGGTTGGCGTGGTTTGAATGGAAGTTGTAGGGAAGCTCTGACCGATGGCTGGGAAGCATACAGCCAGTCAGGTTTCATTCAATGAGTTTAGCTGGAAGAGCAACAAGATCTACGAGATCAAGGTGTACCGGACTGCACAGTAGGCGGGGTGATCTGTAATCTGGGCAGATGGTGCTATGGTAGACCCTCTCACGGTGCCAAAAGCCACGGCAGGGTGCTGTGCTATTGTAAAAGAGTGTGGCAAGATGGGAAAGCTGTTGAGCACCCCCATCGCTGACACACTGTAGCTTGAACGGCTGTGTAGCGATTCGCTGCATGCAGCACTGTGACGCTCTCAACCCCATCAGCGTGTTACGTCCATGACGACGTCTGCAGACGCATTTCGTCTCGAAAGACATCGACGTGGTAGCAACCCCATCCACATTCTGAAACCTACGTAGATGTGGGGGGGGGAAAGGATTACGAGAGAATCATAATCCAGGGATCGCTGATGGGTAAATAGACAAGACAGCTGCATGGTAAATTATTCCTAGAAATCTAAGCAAGACGCCAATGAATGCTATCACACAATGACTCCGTGATGACGCTTTTCGCTCCCAGCGTAGCCTCTCTGGTCAGCCGGCTCTTTGGGTCGCTAATCCTTCCAATGTCTTGAATCGCCATGCGTACTGGGCTAGTTGTTGCTTCTCCGCGGGCTCTAAACTCTTGCCTTTATCTGCCATTTCTTTCTCCACCCCTTTCAACATCTCCCACCGTTTGAGGAGCCGGCCTTGGTGCTCTGCAATGGAGACCAGATTGGTGTCTCTTGATGCCATGCGCTCCTCGATGGTGGAGTGGTAAGCAAGCTTGGCGCGAAAGAGGGCCATGTCGGATTCGTCGTACGTAACGCCGTCGCCTTCTGGTAATGAGGTCTGATGAGTTGATCTCGGTGGCATAATGACTGGTTTTCAGGCTTTTGAGACTTTTTGCGGCGCTTCTGATGGCTAGTCCAAAGCGAATGGAAGCTTGGATGTGGGGGTAGAGGCGACGCTGGTGGAGGGGATGAAGGATACGAGGCTGGCTGAGAAGATAGGAAGCTCTGTAGACGAGAGACAAATTGTCTGGATATCACCCTCACTGACGTATGGGGAAAGAAGGGAAGGGAAAAGAAAAGAAGAATCTCAGCGTGACAATTTCAAGACCACTTCAGCTCAGTCTCCTTTTAAAGCTCAGATGCAAAGGGTCCACCATCCTGTCTTGCATCATCCCCCGTAGAGGAGCTTTATAGCCCCCGCGGCTCACTGGTGACATCCAGTATGGTGATACCGGGGCTGCCACCGGATACATCCCCCGGTCCACGAGACGGTCCAATGAGAACCAGAAGAGACGGACGAGGGAAAAGCCATGCTTCCTCACCGAAAGAGCTGTTGTGTCGGGCGCCGTTTGTGCCAATGTCTTGTGATTCTTTATCTGTTGATGACGAAAAGAGACTTGTAAGTTGCCTCTTCGGGCCAGATTGTGCCACCCTCTGGAAAATACCGGCGCAACCGGCGTCTATCTGTGGAAATCTGGTCGGTGGGCACGGTATCTCTTGAAGGCACCGGCTTCGGAATGACGACTATCATGCTCAGACGCTGTCACCGCGATGTTTCTCGCATATGTAGGGGTTACAAACCTACATGCATCAGACTGTGAACGGGCCGACCAAACATGGCGGAGGCCATGCGATTCGTCGGTTACACATGGGCCAGAAGATATGAAGAGAAACCGAGAGAAGATTACTTCGAGGAAGCAAGCTACATGTATCGTGGATTGCCAATGAGATACCTGTACGAGTCCACACATCCTTTGGGATCCCGGGTGCAGCTCAGTTCTCGGGTTCCATATTTTGAGGCAAACGAATGCACGGATGAATACCAAGGAAAACTTTTGTTTTGGTTTTTCTTTTTTCTTTTTTAACTTTGCAAACGGGCGATTCGACGGGGTTTGACTTTGCTATTTATGAAATACATCCTTTTAAATCCCCTATTCGCGATCATCTTCGACCAACATGTATCTAGCCGCTCAATGCGTTGTCGTGTCACCCTGAGCTGCTGGACGCTGAATATAGACGGGCATCACGTCTGGAGGTCTTTCAGTTAATCAATACTTTGGTATATGAGACATACAGAGCTTGGCAGTTCAGCCGATCCAATCCGTTCGTCGCCAACGCTTTGGTTCCAAAGTATTCCATGACCAGTATGGTCGGCGCCGAAGTCGATCACTTCCGACGAAAAAGGGACCGTCAGAACCCTGTCCCACGGTCCATGGCACCCTTCATCGTTCCACGAGTCCCTTCTGGACTGAGGAAAATAAGGTCATCTAGGTATTTGCCTCCAGAAATAAGGAATTGCGGTTCATGCCTCCATCCGACGTTGATCATGTGCCCTAGCTTGAGTAAATGGGTCCTTGCGTATGCGGTGCCATCAGGTGTGGATTCATGGATATATCTCGGTGGAGACATTATTTTGTGTTCCGGTTGTGTTGCCAATCTGGTAAGACAGCGTCAGGAAGAAGGTTGTAATCTATTTAGAGCCTGGCATAGCATGGCACAGCAGCTATCCCAGGTTGCCACATCAAAACAGGGGTGTAGGAACAGTAACACTCTACAAGTGCCTTTGCACGTCAGTATGACTGCCAAGTAAGGTTGGTTTTCAAGCTTTTTCTTGGCTTTGCATCCAACTCCCGTTGTGTCTATACCTGCGCTTATCTCGGTAGCCTACTTCCCTTCTTCCTGGGTCTTTATCTGGCTCAGGTTTTCGGTCCAATCCTTTTGCAGTTCGAGTCCTTTCCATGTTGCATGCGACGATGGCGGCTATCGCGATACTTCTCGCGTGCTTCCTTCTTCCTTGACTGGCTGTCGAAATGACCCCAGGTTTGCCCTTTATGCTCGATGATGCCGTGGAGGACAATTCAATAATAAATCTTCCGGGCTGGCACAACTGTAACGATACCACATGCTTCAACTGCGAAATATATACTGGATGAAGGCGAGTACAGCCATTATTTCCAGGAAACGGTTGAAGCCAGGGAGGCTCCAGGAATCGAATAATCAAGCTTGTCCGAGACACGTAATGCTCCATGGGTAGAATTATCAGTGAGCGTAGCGGTCAGTATAGTGTCACGAGACATTCTATAGCGGATTGTCAGCTAATGAGCAACTCAGGGAGTGTTTAGCCTTCGATCTGCCACCGTTCATCGCGCACGTAACAGTATATCAGCAATCAAGCAGCAAACGGTGACACAAATGCTTCCAGTGCAGAGAGTGATGACCCTGACTTGCGATCTCAAAATTGTCCAAAAAAATTACGAAGTCATAGCCGTGATTAACTGTCGGTATGTTGTATGACCTTAGAATTGCCGAGTGGTGGTGGACCCTACGTACGAGACATGAATGTCAGCCTGCGTTGCATCGTGAGAGATACTTGCTACGAGCAGGTACCTTCCCTGATATTAACACTGGATGTTATAGTGTCAAGGGTGTATACAAAGGCCATGTCAATAATGTCCGATAGGGCCAGCGGTGATTCTCGTTACGATGCTGAAGCCACGCCTTGCCAGGATGAACTGTCTGATGGTCCTTACCTTTCCGATAGCAGCCTTTGCTCCTGATGGCAGGCACCACGCCAAGGCTTGGTATATACTAGTAACCCCTTTGGACGGTTCAAAAGACAGCGCGTGCTATGGCGTAGTCAGCAATATGGAGTTCTATACGGCTTGGGGATGAAGTGGGCTTCTCTTTCACGTTAGACGTAGCACTGACAGTGGTATATCCAGCCGAGATTGCAAGAGCCAGCATCACTCGGGGTTACACGGTCTTATAATACTGGCAGACGACCGCCACGGCCCGAGTTGATTGTACAACCAACAGTGTCTTGTTCCTTCCGGTACCGTTCAATCATCGCTCACAGCTTACATATCAGCACGCATTACATAGGACCAGCGGCGTCAGTTGTGTCAGCCGATTGTCTCCATTGGACGATCGGTGGTTGGACATAGGTGCAAAGGAGATGAGCCGTGTGCCAACCCCACCACGTCTTCGGCTTTTCGAGAGGTTCCCCTGATATCCACCCATTGTACGCACAGTAAGGGGATGAATAGGAAAGCAAATACGTCCACTATCATTGTGTGGTTGTTGAAGTGGTTCAGATGACCCATAGTGTGGTACATGAACATTGCATCATCTGATCAAGGGCAGCAAGTCCCTTCTTTCAGAGGTATCTGTAGTTGCCTGTTGGACCTATTAGTCGTTCGGTGAATATTCCCGGCTTGGCTCTGCCACATTTCTTTGCATACAAGTCTTGAGAACTTTGGTCATCCTTGCTGCTTTGTCTTCACCGATCGTCCCACGCATGCAGAGGAAGTATGTGTACGTGATATTCGCATGTGAAGTTTCGAATACTAGGTAACAGTTTCCGGGCAGTCTACTTTCAAGGGCAACGATCGTATCCGATGGAACCTGGGCTGTTTAGTTACGTATCTCCATTGTTGGATCTTACCTGACCCTTCTCCTGGTGTCCCATAGAATTCATCTGTACAGAAGGATATCAGCATCTGTAATGTGTGATGGCAATCTAATACCTTGTCGCCGACATCCTGGGCCCAAGAATGATTATTTCCGGATGCGATGGTGGTCAGGAAAGACCAGTTTCGAGGGCCAGTCTTTTGGTCTTCAGTCTGCCCACAATGTAGAGATGAGCCTCTCCCAGTAATTTGAGTTCGTTTTCCACTGGATGAAAGAGGGGAATGTGTTGGATGATTAGACAAGAAACACCTGTATCATCTGGAAACAGTGTTACCCAAGGAAGTCGTAGGAAGTATACCAAGTCTGTTGGAAATAGTGGAGACTCGACACGCGACAAGAAGATGAAAATCTGAGTCGACTGAGCTATCTGGAGACCATGAATCAAAAAAGGAACCATGACAGTAAACAAGGAGGTGGAGGGGTAGCCAACATGGTAACACTCTTGTCAAATGACGAGTCCAATGATCTGTTCATGATAGTAGTTAAAGGAAATCCACAAGATGAGGGTGTATAGGTGTACATGGATGCTTGATGAAGCGATAAGATCGAGTAATTGAGCCAAAAGCGTCAATCAATCACGGGGTCTTATCGTCCAAGTCTCTCCCAACTGCTCTTTATTTTGCCCGCCATCGTCGCCCCAGATAGGAGTCTGTCTTGCTCCTCTGCAGACTGTCTGCGTCTGCTCTACTCTTCAATCTCGATTCGATCCCAAATCTACCCCCCGGGTCAACTCAGAGTTCTCTTATCTTTTGCAACTATATCAGCCAACCCTACCATGGCCGATAAGATCACTTTCGTCCCCTCTGAGAAGATCGACAAGGTGTTCGAGCACACTACCAATTTGGCCTCCTCTGGCCTTAACAGCAAGGTCCTTTCTTGTTCCAATGAATGGTTTTCCAAGGCGTCAAACCTCCTCACCCCCACAACCCCCATCAACCGTCCCGGTGTTTTCATCCATACGGGCGCCTGGTATGATGGCTGGGAAACCCGCCGCCACAATCCCGAGCCCTACGACTGGGTCGTGATCAAATTGGGTGTCGCCAGTGCCGCGATTCTAGGTGTCGAGATTGATACAGGTTTTTTCATCGGTAACTACGGAGAGAAAGCTGGGCTGCAGGGAACTTATGCGCCAGAAGGCAGTGAGGTCACAGATGCCGAGATCGCAGACCCTAAATACACCGGTTGGACAACTATTCTTCCGGCTCAGCACCAGGGCCCCAAGGAACGCCGGGGCTACAAGCTCAACGATTACGATCCGACCAACCCAAAGCCCCATACCCATGTGCGCTTGTTGATGTACCCTGACGGCGGCTTTGGCCGACTCCGCGTCTACGGCCATGCTATCCCGGCTGCTCTCCCCCAGTCCGTCGCCAACGCCGACCGCGCTCAGCAACCGGTCGAGGAACTATCATCTGCCCTGGTTGGTGGCCTATCTCTCGGTGCGTCCGACCAGCTTTTCACACCGGCCTCGAACCTGTTGCTCCCGGGACGAGGCAAGGACATGGGAGACGGTTGGGAAACGGCGCGGTCCCGCACCCCTGGCCACGTTGACTGGGCGATCATCAAGTTGGGCTTGCCCGGCTCTGTCAGTATGGTCGTGGTGGATACTAAAGATTTCCGTGGCAATTACCCTCAGGCTGTGAGAGTCCACGGTCTTGTTGCAGGAAGTGTATCGGAGGGAGAGATTCCTGCGGATAACCACCCCGGCTGGGTCGAACTGCTCAAGGGCGATCAACCCTGTAAGGCGGATACCGAGCATGTGTTTGAGGGTGCCGATCTGGCCTCAGAGGGTGAGGACACCCGCACTTTCACACATGCCAAACTGACCATGGTGCCCGACGGTGGTGTCAAGCGTTTCCGCATTTTTGGACGGAGAGATATTGCTCTAGATGCAGCTCGCCACTGTTAATGGCCGCAAACCAACTTTTTTTCGCGGACTGTTCAGTGACCCATCAGGGCCAATGTCGGACAGCGGTTTGTACCATTATTTGATTTGCTTTATCGTACATATTCCTAATACCTGAAAGCGAGAATGTAATGACTATGATTAGAAATCTAATACTATGGAGTGTACAGCTTTTACTCTAGGCAAACATGACAAATACTCAACGAATCCATTCACTCGCCCCCTAAATCACCAGAGTTTCTCTTCTTCCACTCATCAATGAATGAAGACCGGAAGAAAACGGCTTCCGCTACTACTCAACTATGGGTTTGATATCGTTGCTAGGCGTCTAAATTCTTTAATAAAGGACGGGAGACCAAAAATGTCGCCGAGAGGACGGGAGATAGGAAAGCATGATCCATGGATGCGCCACGGATCAGTGTGGTTTGACTATCACTGATCAATACGTACCTCCGGAAAAGTACTTTACTTATAATTGGCATCAGTGAACAGCTTCTTTGGCTGTACACATGTTATATAGTGGTGTTTGCGTGTGGACTCCAAAGAATAGCATGATATACAAGGGAAAAGCCAGATCCTATTTGGAGTCCAACATACTTCCAGCCTTTGCCCTCTCCCTCTCTCTGCCACGATATATTCTCTCTATATAGCTGTCTTGAGCGTTCCGCGCTGCTCAACGCATTGTCAGATTGATAGACTTTAAGCAATTAGCTACTACATCACTAAAAACGGACTATCCCTGGTGCATAGTAACAATACCTAGGTTGCTTCTTTATCGTAGACTTCTGCCTTCTCATTCGGGTTTCTGTCTTGCTGCAACATGCTGTTTAGGGCTGACTATCGGTCCGTTGACTCTCCGGCGTATCAGAGGTCACATCCATGATTATCCACTTGTCTGTAGAAATATGCCTCATTGGTCCTGTGTTCTTTGATATCATTAATTCAAAGATTGAAATGTTGCACTGAGGATATTGGAACCAAAACTCCCCAAGAGAACCAGACGCTGAGTCTGATTAGCTGAATGTGGCAGACCATTGCGCGCAGACTGCTGGGGATACTCTAACAGTTCAATAGAATCTTGATTGATTGGGGAGGGTAGAGACTCATGAAAAGGCCATAAACGAACCCACTTTTCTCTTAGGAAGTCTCTATGTGAGTGTATGTACAAGAGTAGAATGACTTTGAAGAAGGGGGTTCTGGGTTGTATTTATATTAACCGTGAGAGGACGAAGGGTAATAGTGACTGACTGCTCTAGGTTGAGTATTCATCACAAGGCGTCAAAAGACTCACCGCAAACAAGGTAACATTCTATTTTAGAAAATAATTCCTGATCATTGAATCTCAACATTACAGCTGTAATTCCAGAGCTATTGCATCCTACACTAGATAGATTCCGCCATATTCATTTATCCCACCCTATCCGTCTATTCTCCTTTGGTTTTGACCGTCCCTTCACGCCATCACAAGCGTACGGGTTAAAATACTAGAGTAAATCTTGTGTGGCCAAAAGATTAGGCTATTCATCACGTAGGTATGAGAGAAAGTGAAGTGGTATTATTGAGTTGAACCGGGGGGGTTCCAGAGCCAAGAGCAGCAATACGAAAGCCTAACTAAAAGCTACATATCCATGGTAGGAACAATCGGGGTTCAGTCTTCAATGCCACAGTAATATAATCTGTAAAGCTCTAGAACTGGCAATCTATCCCATTTCCAAGGCAAGCTAATCATGGCTGGATCCAATATCCAGTGTTGTAGCCCTCGAGACATCGTTATATTGCATCGCGATATTTAGAATCTTGGGTACTGTTCCTATTAGAGGGGTGTTGTTATGGATGACAACGCTGCAGGTGCTGTTGGATTGGAGGGGGAGGTGGAAGGGTTAGGGTTTATATTTGTCTTCCTACTCGATTGGTTGATGGATTTAAGACAGGGTGACTATATATAAACTTATATTACACCTGGAGCAGTCGTTTGGTGAATCATGGTAAATTGAGAGAAACGTTCTAGTGCTGGATATAAAAAATCGATCGTTATAGGGGTATGCTATGTTGCTGTATAAAGTGTAAAAGAGCCTAGGTAAATAAACTCCGCTGATGAGAATGACTATGTGCATGAACTGCGGGTCTATATCCGCCAAGCGTCGGATGAGGCCAAATCCTCGGAAGAAAATCCCTGGGGTATCTCTAAAGACGGACGAACAAAAGGAAACCCCTAGTTCGTCTCAGATGAATTTTGCTGTACTTGCTTGTCTGGTTCCGGAGTGAGCTGGGCTCCCTGACTGTCAGAACCAGGCGACGGCGATGAACTATTGGGTGTCCCAGTATCGTGGCTGACGCTCCCTCTCTCCCGCATTGCCAGACGTGTTTTTGTGAAGGTTGGCACTGGTGCGAGGTATTGGTCCAGCATTTCGCTTAGAATTGTCGACCGGACGGGCTTGGGAAGATAATTGTTCATTCCAGCATCGAGGCACTTCTCACGGTCGCCCTCAATAGCACTGGCTGTCATCGCGATAACGAGCGCTTCATTAACATTAGGATCAGGATCTCGTCGGATTTCACGGGTTGCATTGTACCCGTCCAATGTGGGCATCTGTACATCCATCAAAACAACGTGGAAAGGATTCCCCTCCTGTGAGCGTGCACGTAGAGCCTCGACCGCTTGTTGCCCATCACTGTACGCTTCACACTGCAAATTGAGACCAGTGACGAATTTCACGGCGATCTTCTGGTTGATCGGATTATCCTCCGCAATACAGACCCGGATCTGATCGCGTGGAATCATAGTAAGGTCACGAGCCGTAGGTGAAGGAGTCGTCTTATCACCCGGATCCCCTTTATTTAGCCTTGATGTTTTTGCAGAAGTGTCTTTGACCTTATTGAAGGATAAGTGGAAAGTCACTGTGGTGCCAACTCCAGGAGTTGAATCGAGCCAAATCGCGCCGCCCAAGACGTCTTCAATGATGGCTTTGCAGATGCTTAGACCCAGCCCACTGCCACCGTATGATCTAGCAGTGGAACTATCCGCTTGCGAAAATGGCCTGAATAGTCGTGATTTTTGCTCTTCAGGAATGCCGATTCCAGTATCAGATACCGAACATTCAAGGCGAATACGGCCCTTGCCTTCCCGAGTGACTCTCGCCCTGACAGTCACCGATCCCTTTGGCGTAAACTTGTAGCTATTGCTAAGGAGGTTCATGAAAATCTGGTGCAAACGGACAGGGTCACCAAGCACTACCAGATCTGGAGGAACCTTCTCCAGGTCCTCGATAGTGTCCAAACCTCGGTCACGGTGAGTATAGCGGAGCGCACGAACAACCTCCGAAATTGTCTCCTTAATGTTCAGAGGCACCGTAGAGATCTTCATCTTCCCAGCTTCCAGCTTGGAGAAATCCAGGATGTCGTTGATGAGGGTGAGCAGGGTGTCTGCACACACACGAATGGATTCGACATATTCGTCCTGCTCCTTGTCCAGTTTGGTAGCCTTCAACAGCTCGGAAAGGCCAATAACCCCATTCATTGGCGTACGTAGGTCATGGGAGATATTGGCCAAGAAAATAGATTTGGCCTTCGCTGCATCTTCTTTCAGCTTGACATTATGTTTGGCTTCGGCTTCGGCTACCTTCGCCTTTTGCTCCGCCTCACGAGCCTGCGCGAGTGCGCGCTTTTGCGCTTCCACCATAGATGCGTTGGTGGCGCTAACTTTGCGGACTTCACGGAAGAGCAAGGCATTGGACAACGAAATACCGATCTGATTACAGAGCAGGTGAAGGACGACAAGGTTTCGCTGAGTGAAGGAGTTTGGTTTTCCTTCGATATGGATAACCCCAAGAAGATGCTCCGCTTGCATTATTGGCAGTGCAATCACAGACTTGCCAAGCGGATACCTACCCTGATAAGCATCCGAAACGTTGGAGAATCGGTCATCCTCGAGAACATTGTGGACGAGGACTTCTTCCCGAGTGCGCATGACATAGTGCGAAATCTGTTGAGCCATTTTGTCTTCAACCACTGAAAAAGGAAGGCCGTCCACGTAAGATCTCTGTCCATTCTCGAGGTCTCCAGCTGCGGCAACGGTGAAGTTCTCATCGAAATTAGTTGCGATGACCGCAAAATCTGATCCATTACAGGACTCCAGAACAATCTCAATCATCTTCGTCAGGAGCTTGTCTATCTGAAGCTCAGACGACATCACTTGGCTAGACTCGAGGATACTCGACAAATCGATAATGTCTACTTAGGCGTTAGAGAAAACAAACCCCTCCTGCGCTTGAAAAAGAGGCTGAGGTTGATCTAGAGACTTACCAAGCCCAACACCAGATATATCAAGCGAGCGTTCGCCCGTAGTCACGCCGTTCTGCTCGATCCATCGGTGCTGTCGGTCATCTTCCTCCATATGTTGAGATACGCCAATGTCCTCTGGTTCACTACTGCGATTGATTCCTAAGAGCGAATCGACAGTTTGGCAGCCAACATCAACACTTCTTGTAGATGTGGCTGTTTTCAGAAGCCATTCATGCTTCTCTGTCAGTTGTGCAGCCTTACCAACTGCACTGATCGCCGCCCATGCAGCGATGGC
The DNA here is from genome assembly GCF_001204775.2 of Aspergillus nomiae NRRL 13137. Lineage (NCBI taxonomy): Eukaryota > Fungi > Ascomycota > Eurotiomycetes > Eurotiales > Aspergillaceae > Aspergillus > Aspergillus nomiae. Next base: position 18,246 of record NW_015378114.1, on the reverse strand, counting down.
ATCCTGCATAACGGAGCGTGCTGCCCGTTTAGCACCACGTCGTATCAAGAAATCGCCTAGGACCAGAGTCAGTGTCATGGAAGGGGTCTAGAAGAGAGACCGAAATGTGTTCCACACATACCATGCAATTCAAGAGCAAGAGCCTCTTCTAAGGGCCATCCATGGATTTGGCAGTGATCAATCGCGGCCTTGATAGAGATTAGGCATTTACCCTACACAAAACTGCTGGTTCAACTTACCTCGAATGCTCGAATCGCTGAGCTGTGATCATTCCGGACCTCGAATACCAATGCCTCCAATATCAATGACCACATTCCGTAGTTTGCATCACAAGCGCTCCGGGCGAAGTCAACCTCGGCTTTGTACCTTAGGACTGTCTTCATGTTTCCATCGAGATACCCGCCGGCAGGATAATCATTGTGCAGCGTGAGAAGAGAAAGAGCCAGGTAAAAATATACAACATACGAAACACGAGCAGACCATAGCCTGGGCATAGTATCCATCATCTGCACGCCCAATTCTATAGCCTTTGAGTGGTGTCCGTAAACAAACAGAGGGATCATGGCCAGACCCCAATATATATCACGAGGCCGGTCAGCGTTACTAGCATTGTTTTCCAAAAAGGCAATGTACTCGCTAGTATTGTGGTGTTCGTCGGCCATAATAGTGTCGGGATCCCGATACCCGGTCTTCCCTTGCAGTGCACGTGCTACTTGCCTAATGATAAATACGTTAGCCCAGGTCGATTGCTCTTGTTGTAATCGCTCTGTTTAGAATGGAAAATAAAGGTGTCGAACGAGCCATTCAACATTAGATAGGAGGCTTACCGAACTGCAAGGAGACTCGCGCCACCGCGGGTATCGTTCACCCATTCTGGAATATCCTCTGGGCTCTCATTGCAAAAGCTTTCCAGGTGAGTCAGGTCATGGCCAAGGAAAAGTCTCGTCATCGCCATTGATGACAGACTAATTAAAGTTATGTAAGGGTCCCCCATAGAAAAGGAAACCTCCACAGAAGTCTCAAGAGCGGGAAGCGTTGATGCCAGAGGGACTCGCAAGTGACTAACATAAAGATTATGGACAATCGAGCCACGGCTCTGGGTCCAAGGCTCAGGACAGCGCTCTAGAAGAGTAAGTGCATGGTCACTCAGCTTTACCGCAAGATCCAAATCTCGAAAACGACTGAAAGAGATCATAGCGAGGTGAGAACAGCCGATTGAGATCTGCACAAAGCCACCCTTGAAGATGTGGAGGTTCATCATCTCAATCGCCATTCGATAAAAAGTCAAGGGATCATCCCAATATGTCACAGCCATTGCCTCAGCCATAACGACTCCGATAGTGATCATATTGATGTCCTTGCTCACAGGCTTACGGACAACAGCCTCCAAATCCCCTTTTTCTAAGTACCTTCTAAGGTTTCTATAAGCGGCATCACATTCCTCAAAGGTTGTGAACTCCCGGAGATGAACACCAAGCTCGTCCAAGCATGTGAGTAGCGAGTCCATCGAACGAAGATGATTTCCCATTTGGGCATATATCTTAGCCTTCACAATCCAAGCTCTTGACTTGCACACCGCACTTTTTCCATGGACAAAGACTTTGTCCAGTAAGTCAAGCGCTTCTGAATTATGACCCTGGGACCACGCCATCTCAGCTGTTGCAATGTGAAGTCGCAGAGTCTCGTCATAGTAGACATCCGTATTGTTGTCATCCCATGGGTTTTCTTGGAGAAGGGCAATACAATGGCGGAAATACCAAAGTGCAGTTGGTCGTGCGCCAGACTGTGCAGCTGTTTGTGCAGCATCCCAGAGTATTTTCCGGTAATCAAGTCTCTGGACAACTCTGTTCTTAATTATCCGAGACGCAAGAGCCACATGCCGAGCCATTGCATAGCGACTACGACCATCATGATAGTACTTCATGATGGCTTGTGATATGATAAAATGCATCTTCTCGACATTGCGACCCTCCGTCAGTGACGCAGCAGCCTGGGCTATTCTATCATTGGCGAATCTGGAGGCCCCTTAGTTAGTGCAATGCGAGTGGCAGCAGAAGATAACAGCGACATACCTGAATTCATCGTCAGTTTTTCCTGGGACAAGAAGATTCGCTTGGACAAGATACTGCAGTCCAACGACAATATCGGCCTCAGACTGCCTAATGAGATTTGCGTTCTGTGGGCAAGTGAGATCCACTGCCTCGTCGTCATCGCTGGAGTACAAGAACTCGCTTGTGAGGAGCTTCTGAACTAAAGAGAACGCAAATGGACTTCCCAGTAGTGTGCTCCAAACCATAATGGATCGAGCCGCCGGCGGGGTCTCCTGAAGGCGCCTTGCAATAAAGCCGAGCCCAAGCCCTTCACCGTATCTTGGGGCCACGAATTCGGTGAAGATACGGTCAAGGTCGAATTCCCACACTGAATTTTTCCATGAATACCATATACAGTTCTTGCTATAACAAGTCTCCAGCATCAGTCGTACGTAGAACGGATTCCCTACACTCTTTTCCTGGATGACAGCTGCAAGAGGGGTGAGCATAGGGTTGGGCTCTTGGTGCATTGTAGCTGCTACAATCTGCATGACTTCATCTTCCCCAAGTGGATTGAGCGCAATCCTTGTTACGCTAGGATTCTCTGCCTCGAAGAGCGACTTGATGGCATCCGACTCCAGTTCGGCCTTACGGCTGGTGAGTACGAGCACGCAGGGTATTTTTGCTTTCACAATGTTCATGATCAAGTCGAGGGTCTCATCATCGGCATAGTGTAGATCATCCACGCATACACAAATCAACTTGAACTGAGACAACGTTTTTAGTATCTCCAGGAATGTTTCCATCAAGCGCATATTCTTCAAAGCCGCATTTGATAAGAAAAAGTCGACCGAGGTCTGCCCCTGGTCAAACCGAGGAAGTACAGGACGCTTTGAAGGCTCTCCCTTGGTCGAGACTTCTTTATTAAAGATGTGCTGGGCAGCGGAGAGCTTGGGCGATATTTCCTTCTCACTTCCTCCAGATGACATCAATTGCTCAGGAAGTTCCAGAACTCGATGTAACGTGGGCCACATCGGCCGCAATGCTGTGCGGACACTTTCGTGATAGTCCGTTGTGACATCACGCTCGGAAAATATTTGGCGTAGAAGGCTAGCTAGAATCTTGGCAAAGGGCTCGAAAGGAACCCTTCGCGCCCGATCCAAGCGGGCAGTGCCGATATAGCCAAACCTTCGAATTGCTGGTTGAACACGGTTGAGGAGATCGGTTTTACCAATGCCAGCAGCACCACTTATGGTAATGACCTCGCACTTACCACTCCGACGGAACTTGTGGGCAGTCTTAGACCGATTTACACCAAGAGAGTCGGCATGGCTCTGCGTGCTTGCTCCCGCTGAGAGGTGCCCATCTCTTTCTGTATTGTCCCAGGAGGCACGAGATTCGACCGGGCTCTTTGCCTTACTTGAGACATAGCCTGGCTTTGGTGTCGAGAGTGATGACTCGGTACTATGGATGGACTCGTGCGTGGAGACACGACCGAGGTTGGAAGGACCACCGTTAGAGCTAGGCTTAGGAGGGATGTGAAAGGAGCCCGAGTCGCTCGATCCAGACGCAATCTCAAAGCTGTCAACGCGGCCGTCCGAGATAGATGAAGTGGAGCCTATTCCGCTGGTGCTCTGAGTGATAGCTCTAGCGTAAGCGGATTGCTGACGTCGATAAACCTTTTCAACCACCTCTATGAGTTTCCTATACTCTTCCTTCCGCCCGAACATACGAGTTGGCAGAGTAAAGAATGAAGACACGTCGCGCTGAGCAATCTTAAAATCTTTCAAAGCTTCGCTATCACCATCACCAAGTAATTGAGAAATTTGTACCAAATCTCTCTTCACGGAAGAAATGGTATGATAGCGCTCATTGACTGCTTTCTGCGTCATCTTCTCAATCACAGCTGACACTGCGTCTGGGACATCCATTCTCTTTGCCGAAACTGGTGGTAGCTTCTTCCCCAGCACGTTCTGAACAACTTCAACCGGGTCGCTTCCAGTAAACGCTGGCTTCCCAACTAACATTGTCCAGAAAAGGACTCCAAGCGCGTAGATATCCGTTCGGCTATCCGGTTCAGTAGGCATTCTTCCTGTCTGCTCCGGTGCAATAAATTGTAATTTGTTCTTCACGCCGAGCTCTCTAGCAGTCGACGACCAGCCCTCGCTAAGGATGTTATCGAACGATCGGGCACCATTTCCTGTATTGATTAGTTTTACAGAGCCTGATTCTAGACTGAAATGAAAAGCATCCCCGCGAATTTCACCGTGAACCGTTTTGAGCCCGTAATGTAGGAGTTCGAGGCAATCGCATGCGCCGATGCCGAAATCAAGGAACACTGGAAGGGAAACCTGCTCTCCTGGAGTCGGCTCACTACTGTCGCCTTTGGTGCCAATAGCAAACCAGGCAGGTCCGAATGCGACCAACTCCCGTAGCATGTTCGGACCTGGTGATTCGAAGATAGCCACCAGTAGAGGACCCGCATCGCCAGGATCTCGAGGAAGCCGTATGAGATCAATCGGTCGTATTGTGTGGTTGCAATCCGGATCCGACGTTTGTACAATGGACCTTTGCATATGGAACTCGCGCTCGAGTCTCACAACGTGGGCCGAAACCCGGGCGATGACTGGGGTCCATATTGGCTCGTGATCGCCACGCGAAAGTGATATCTCACTGCTGGATTCGCTCAGACTACTTCTCCAGTGATGGCGAAAGGGAGGGCGGGACTCGGTTCGTGGGGAGTTGCGCGCGAGGCTAGATGGTCCTGACGACGTCGCGGCGGGTGTAGAGACGTCGGACTCGAGAGAATGGCGGAGACCGTAAACATGCCAATGGCTGTATGTTGAATGAAATGGCTCGATGGACTGATCCCAAGTATATCCAGGCAGCTGCGCCAGCCGTTCGAAAAGCCGGGTTGGAGGGAGTGGTAGGTCCTCACCAAGGATATTACTATCCTCCATCTCAACCGACTACCGATATATCCTAGTTGATTCGGCCCCCCTCAATAAACAGCCATATGTGAATTACCCGTGTGCAGAGTTGTCGCAAGTCTGATCAGGCGGGGCGTTAAATCAGAGTGTGCAGTATCATCAGGAACAAAAACGGTACAATCGCCAAGGACGGAGGGGACAAAGCACCTCACTCCCTCTGGAGATCGGACGAGGCGAAGTATAGCTACGAGGCGGCGGAACGTGCGCGCAATTTGGCGGTATAGAAGTAGAGATAGCGACGATCGAAGACTTGACTTGTCATTGTACAGCTGCCATCATTTCGTGTGGTCGCGAGTGGAGGCACCTGATCCGTGACAAGCCATTTGTTCGGCCTTGGCGCCTCAGGTGTCATTTGGTCCCTGAATAAGCAGTGTCTTAGTCATCTTCCATTGAGCATCACGAGGGAAAGTTGGCGATCAGCCACATGCTATGGGACGCTACAGGGTTTGAGCGATGAACTATAGATTGCCTAAAGTTCTATCGTTGAACTTTGGCTGGTGCGTTTACGGCAGCTGTCAATCCATCCACTCCAATAAAAGACTCCATGCAGGGCCTTCACCCCCATCCCTTTTCAGGCATCAGCATGTAAACCCACCGTGATATATTTTTATATTTCTGGGATTCCGCAAGACCGCAGTAAAACTTAACAACGATGCTTGACCCCAAGGAGAATGTTCGCTAATCAGATGAAGAAACCAATCGTATGATGGGTCTCAATTTACTTTATAACAAGACTTCATGGAATAACTGCCGCCAATGTTGGAATTCTATACCTATCTTTCAAAAACCAAAAAGAGCAATACCTATCATAACCCCGAGTTGTGGATACTACTATCACATCGGACAAATAACCCTACCGGGGACAATTACCTAGCAAAGATATTTATAGTTGTGGAAACTTAGTTATATCACCCAGTTAACATTGAGCCGTGTGTGGATGAGAGAAGTAAAACTGTATTGTTCCTGCATGAGTTTTTGAAGTGAGTTTGCTAACAATGGACGGACGGGGGCAAGGCAATCAGTACACAAGTACCAAAATATCAAGCGCTAAAAAAAGGAAAAAAGAAAGAGATAGCTATTCTTGAAGAACACAAAATTCATTCCATGCCACATCAGAACGGTGTGGGAAAGAGATTTAATTAAATAACAGGGAGATATCGCTACGTGCTCCAATGTATTGTACTCCATATATACCTACTGAGCAGACAGTTGAGCGAGGAGAGGCCGGAGGTACACCCGAAATGTCCAGAGGATCGACAGAACAGTACAGCCGAAGGGATTTCAATAAATCTCGGCCGACTGCCTCGATTAGGAAAGCAAGCTAGAACACTAAATCTGCTTCGAGAAAAACGGTTAAAATGGTTTGAGTATAGACTTTCCTTTCCCACGAAGGATGGATGAAGTTTAAAAAAAGAAATCAGGGGCAAGGGAGGCTACGTGGTGCAGCCCAAAAATGAGTGGCTTAGGCAGGATAGGACGGGATCCATGGAATTCGTCCCACTTCTTAACAAAGATATATCGATCGGTACGGACCATGACTCGTTCGGAATAACACCTAAGGAGCTCGGCAGGGCTAGGGGTATTGGTTGTCATGGATAAATTTCAGGTACGGAGTACAGTAGGCTATTAAGTTGAAGCCGATACTTCGGAGTAGGGAGCTAGTACTGGGATTGATGACGACAGAGGGTGCTCTCTTTCACATTTTAAGCCATCTGCACTCCCTCCCGAGTCCTGTACCCCATGCTTAGCGTTGGGTGGGTAAGAACTGTGCACTGATTGGCAGAAACGAGTCTGCTTGGAATGGGATGTTCAAAGGGGAATTTGAGAGCCACAACAATACCACTTAAGCACCAGCACTGCGACCTGAATCGGATGACAGTATCTATGACAAGTAGTCCTACTCTATATTGCTTCATGTCCATCACCTCCTCCGGAAGTTGTTGTCGGAGTTGGCGAAGGTAGGCTCATATTGAAATTGAACCTGAAAAAGTACTATTAGTCAGCTTCGATACACAACCTTTCAGGAAATTCCCAGGACAAGCAAGCACTAATGACCAGTTGACGAAAATACCATACGGTATTAAGGTCATGCCTTGGATACTCTACGGTATCCCTGGCAAAAATACATGGAATACGGAATACACGGTATGAAATACCCGACATTGGACAATTTTAAAATCAGACTAACCATTTATTGATTGCTGTACCCGAGACTCTGGAGTCGGAGAGCGCCACACAATCATAAACGATGACCCTTGACGTCTTGCAGCCCGGGGAAATGAAAGCCTTTCCCGTTTATTTTATCGAGTTTTTTTTCTCTTGATTTATTTATTTTACTTTTTACCTAGCCCCCTTACTCTGCACTGTGCATGCATTTTCTCTGATACTTCGAAACGATTGCACTCTTACTCAACTTTTGCCTGATTCATAGTGCAGGCTTGACATTGAATTATTGAAAATGATTGAGTTATCTTCAAATAGATATGAAAGCGTAGAGACCGAAAGATGACGGATGCACTCTGCACGCCGGACATACCACGATTCAAGTCCCGCCTAACAAACCCTATGGTGACCTTGCGGGAAGTTATCGGCTGCCAACCTCTCCACCTCCATGCTAACATTATTAATAATGTTCAATATTACAGAGTGCTCCGTATTTTAGTACAAGTGTTAGCACCAAGTGCGTGGTATGATTATAAGCACGGGCCATAACTTCCTATGATACATGCTCAAAACGTATCTGCTTCGATATGTTCCTCAAACTGGACATGAGGGTGACTGGAGGGGCGGAAGAGCTTTTTCATGTATATCAGGTAAAATCAGGAGAATTGGAATAACCAACGGATCAGGGAGGGAAGTTCAAAAGGAAGATAAATCCATATCTACTATTGTGATCTATATGAATTGGGTGGAAGATGGATGGGGCATTATGTGTTATTATTATTATAGTTACGGGACCATGTTGTATGGAGTTGTTTATATCTCCTTTTCCCACGACAATAATACGATACAGTATGTACATACCACACTGTACTTAGGCATACTTACACTAGTTACTAGGGAAGCAGGTAGTATCCTCCTGTAAGTATTGGGTATAGTGAGACCTGAATCATTGCAGGAGAGACATATTTTATCTATCTAATTTTATTAAGAAAGACAAAAAAAAGAAAAACACAGTTAGATGCATACATACGTTCTGAACCTCTTCCACCCCCTCTCAGATAGCATTCAGGTGACCTGAGATTGTCCCCATAGGTAAACTACCTAGGTAGGCTCTCACCTCTCTTTGGCTTCCCAATCAGCCATCCCTCTTCATAGCGGACTATTCTACTTCCCTTCCGGTTTGATTTTGGCCCATCCATTTCCCTTCCTTCTAGCACACACTCACTTTCCCTGACCGGTCAAGTTCTTCCTGGTGTACCATAGTGTTTGTCTCTCTTATTGAACCCCCGCCCTAGAATTTCTCTTTTAATATTGTTATTATTATCATTTTTCATGTTGATTCGGTTGACTTTTCCCTGGCCACCAGCCTCTCTCCTACTGTAATACCCCTCCACGCTTTCGAACGTTCCAGGGCCTGGGAAGCCTCACGACAGTACCGCGGTTTTGCAAGAACCCGTCAGGGCTTGGCTACGTCATAGGTTGGACCCCCCCGGGAGACGGACCATTTCCACACCCTTCAGCACAAATCGATGATCCACTGGGTCAAACAGCAGAGCCTGCTCCAGTGCTTTTAGGAAAGGTCAGATCAGTCGAACCTTCCTCTCAATTCAGTACCTACCTCACCACCACCGTTATACACCGCTTTAGCCAACTTTCTTGAACCACTCTTTTATTTTTTTGTCTTCGATTTTCCTTTTTCTTTTTTTACCCTTTTCTAACCCTTTTTCCCTTTCTTACACATCATTCCCTCTTGTCCCTCTCTCTTTCCTTAGTTCCCCAGAATTTGTTCTTTTCACCCGGCCGACGTATACCCTATGAGTTTTTGATTTTCTATTTTCCTAAGGCCCACCCCTTTTTGCCCTTTTTCTTTCCGTGCGTTTAACGAACTTCACTTTTTCCTTTCTCCGCGTCCTTCCTACGTTCTTTCGTGTTCCCTTCTTCTCTCCCTGGTCTAATATCGTCCTTTACTCTCCGGTCTTCCTTCACCTGATCCGCGGACCGTTTCGTCCGAGAGATGAGTGCCTCATTTGGCTCCTGTGGAGTTGGATTCGCCCAGGAGAATTGATTATCTGACCGGCGGTGGAGGGTGTATAGGATGGGGGAAGTTCATAGTATGAGGACAACTCCGCTTCCATCGCCGGCCGAGGCCCCTTCGCCTATCGCCGCACCTCATCCTCACCTTCGTGGCTCCCCCCAGTCAACATCCGACCTGGTTTCCAGTAGAAACGTTGGATGCACAACGGACGGAAACGTGCCCATAGAGGGATGGAAGGCTAACTCTCAATCACCTTCTGCTTTACATGAACAGGCTACGACCCCGTATTGTGCATCACCATCTACGAAGAAGGAGAGTTCAGACTCGGGGAAAGGGAACCAAGAGGATCAAGGACGAAGCCTGCAAACCCTCAAGGAACTACGGAGACAGATGGAGGAGTTGCTTGTATATCAACAGATGCAACAGTCGCAGACCCAGAACACCTCAGCCCCTCGGGAAACTACCTCGTCGCAAGCAGACCCCGTCTCCTCGAGTTATGAATCGTCGAGGAAAAGGCGCCTTTCAAATGTATCTTCCCCGAGGATCGCACCGCTCCCAACAGATGCCATGCCTTCAGCTTCCTATTCCGACTCGACCGGCTCCGGAGGTACGATACGAGCCGCTGATTCAACGCCCGAGAATATGCATGGACAGACCCCATCGTACCCTTTCCCCAGAATGCAGCATCAATCAGCTCCAAAGTCGACGCAAGATCCTACGCTCAACCATAACCCATTCAAGCTGACGCTTCCGGCTGAAAAGCTCAAAGTTCACAAGATGTCCTCACAACCGGCAGACGAAAGACAACCAACCTCGGTGAAGACCCCTACATCCCATAACGTTTTCCTCCCACCTCAATACAAACCCGTGCCTGAGGACCCGACTTACTCTACCCCCAATTTGTATGATCTTACATTGCAGCTTAATGCCGACCCTGGTCTTGATGCATGGTGGGCCAACGTTGTGCACATCTTACAGGAGAACTATGGCGCTGAGAGAGCATCGCTAGCCATACCTGGAGATGCGACGGATCTTGAAAACGTGCCGTGGGGCCAGAAGGCAGTTTTCGACCGGAATATAGAAGGCTATGAACGGGAGACTCCACAGAACCAGCAGTCCAACAACGAGGCAACTGGAACGAGCGATGGATCTATCAAAGGGGAGGCCAACTCGGAGAAGAGGAAAGAAGAGTCTATTACGGAAAGCTTGGCGAATGGATCGGGGGCTGCCAAACTTCTCAAACGACCCTCGCTTCTGGCAAGGCACTCGTTTGCAGGGTTTGGTAAGGAGCGGAAATTATCAACATGGCAAGATTTGGAAACCTCACCGCAAGAGCAAAGGGTGAAAAATGAGGGCAAGCGCGTTCAGATCTCCAACGAAAACCCAGATGGTGCTGGCGCAGCTCAGAGCCAGGCCTCGGCCACACCCTACCAGGCGCACACTGTGTCCTTTACGCAGTCCTTTGACCCGATTAGTCCTGCCCAATATAATCATCGACAGGTTGTCTTCCCCACATCCAGGCCCTTGGAAGTTGAAACAGATCCCCTTATAAAGAGGACTGGTGTTGTGAAATTATTCGGGCGCACAGGGCCTGTCGTTCTAACCAGAGAGTACTCCGAGAATGCTGCAGCAAAGCAATCTGATGGTGACATTCCAACGCCAGAGGACGTGGTGCAAGTTACTCCCACGGCAGAGCCTGTTCGGCCGTGGAACAAAGAGCATACAATTCGGTCCAGGTCTGCCTCTAACCCCACTGCGTCAGGCTTGCATGCGACAAGAGTCCCGTTGATGGAGTTCTATGACGAATACGAACAAGTTCCTCCGTCCCCCTGGTCACAGTCTCCTGCTCCTTCTCCAGCGCCCCGTGCCCATGCAGAGCAGAACCCATTCTTTTCTAGCCACACCGTCGATGAAGGTGCATTCGCGAAACATCCCCCGCAACATGATTACTCGAATCTGAACCCTCTGGAAGCTATCGGTGTCGACCTAGCGAAGTCTGTAATTCACATACCTCTTTTGCATGCTGGCCGATCAAAGCCCACATCTCCATCCACTTTGAGATTTCCGGTGGCTGTTATTTCAATCCTATCACCTATTATACCTTACCCTGCGAATTTGCGACAGTCACTCGCTTGTCTTATTCCACACCTGACAACTTCATTTTGCTTAGCCCAGCACTACAGCCAGCTCGAGCGACAATTCGCATCTCGTCTTGAGGCCCCGCGCTACGGGCATCTTCTTGGCCTGGGGGGAACATTTTCAGACGAAAGCAGTGAGTTAGAGCTTGTGGCTGGTCTTAGCGGACATGTCAATTATACCATAGCCGATGACGGTTCTTTGGAGGCTCGTGCTAGCCTGTCTAGTCCCGACGAAAGGTCAAACTCGACCAAACCCAGTCCATCTGGGATCGGTACTCCTGGTCTTGACTTGGGTAGTATCGGAGCAGGGGTCCCGTCAGTCTTGGGCGAATCGCCAGGATGTCCTACTAAACTTGGAACTGATGCTGTGGACAGCTACTTCAATGTCCAACAGCTTAAGGGCCTCCGTGATGCGTTGACTCATCATCGGAATCGACTGTCCAAGCCTCGGCCGAACGCCACAACTTCTACACCTACTTCTCCTGGGAGATTGTTGGGGAAGCTTCCAACGGATGAAGATGGCACCACGCTCAAGACCCAACTGCAGCTCAGGCATCCCCATCCCAGGAATTCCGCGCGCCGCCAGTCATATCCCCTACGCAAAACTCGTCTCGTCACCCTCCCGCAAACTCTTTTTACGCTCAACTGCCACGCGAGTTACCACGTCCGTTCACCGATACTGTAGCACAGTTGATGCTGAACTCCGTTCCACTTCATATATTTCTTGCAAAGCCTCAAAGCGGCGAAGTCATTTGGACAAACTCCAAATTTGACGCGTACAGAAGGAGCCAACCCCAGGAGCAAAAGTTAAGGGACCCCTGGCAAAATATCCACAGCAGCGAACGTGAGCATGTGTCACAAGAGTGGGCAAACGCCTTACGGACGGGGTCACAGTTCACTGAACGAGTGCGCGTGAAGCGTTTCAACGACGAGTCGGCGTACCGCTGGTTTATCTTCCGAGCCAACCCCCTACTGTCTTCCACAGGTGAGGTGCTATATTGGATTGGCTCGTTTCTTGATATCCATGAGCAACATATTGCAGAACTCAAAGCAGCTCAGGAGAGAGAGAAATTTGCGATCGATGCTAAGTACAGAGCGTTTTCGAACTCCATCCCGCAGATTGTGTTTGAAGCCACTGAGTATCGTGGTCTCATATTTGTAAACGAACAATGGCATTTGTACACAGGCCAGAAACTTGAAGAAGCGCTCAACTTTGGATTTGCGAAACACCTTCATCCCGACGACTTGGAGAAATGTGGCGTACTTTCTGTATATCTCTCTGAGTCCCAAAAGGAAAGCACCGCTTCCGCATTAGATACAACCCTCCAAGAACGTCATCTTGCCAATGGAGTTACGCCTGCACTAGAAGAGCTCGTGAGACGTGGTGTGGCTTCTGTCCAAAAAGATGAAAATGGGCGTGTCTTCTATTCCACGGAAATTCGCCTTCGCTCCAAAGGAGCAGACTTTAGGTGGCACCTTGTTCGCCTGGTGCGCGTCGAGACGAGCAGTTTCGGTAGCGGAGAGGCTTCGTGGTACGGAACCTGTACCGATATCAACGATCGCAAGAACCTGGAGCGGGAGCTCAACAAGGCAATGCAACAATTGAACAATCAAATGGAATCGAAGACTAAGTTCTTCAGCAACATGTCCCATGAAATACGGACGCCGCTGAATGGAATACTTGGTACCATTCCTTTCATCTTGGATACTCATCTCGACACGGACCAGAGGCGAATGCTGGACACGATTCAGAACAGCTCCACTAACCTTCGTGAATTGGTTGATAATATTCTAGATGTTTCCAGGGTTGAAGCAGGCAAAATGTCGCTAGTTAACTCTTGGTTCCATGTGCGGTCGGTAATCGAAGATGTGATTGACACTGTTTCTTCTAGAGCCATCGACAAGGGCCTCGAAATCAACTATCTGATGGACGTCGATGTTCCCCCAATGGTTATTGGTGACAGGTTCAGAATTCGGCAGGTCTTAATAAACCTAGTTGGCAATGCAGTCAAGTTCACCTCTCAAGGTGAAATCCACATACGCTGCTCCATCGATCATGGCACCGCGACCCTTTCCAAGGAGACAGAATTACTGTTGAACTTTGACGTTGTTGATACAGGGAAGGGATTCAGCGCAAGAGATGCCGAGCGTTTGATGCAACGGTTCAGCCAATTAGGACAGAATGGTTCCCAACAACATGCTGGTAGCGGCCTTGGGCTCTTCTTATCCAAGCAACTCGTCGAAATGCATGGTGGCAGATTGACCCCCAGCAGTAAAGAAGGCCAAGGCGCCAAGTTTTCGTTTTACGTGAAGGTTGACGCACCTCCGCCACCGTCGCCTGACGAACCGCGCCTCGTTCGACAATCGTCTAGCATGTCCGAGGGTCTTGGGATGCAATCCAAACCTAGTTCCCTGCAGAAGATGCTTTTTTCGTCCAGGGATTCTACAGATTCAAAGGGACTCGATACCGATATCTCATCCGTACTTGACTCGCCGCTTTCCCAACCTCCAGGCAGCTCTGATCCTTCGGCTCGGGTTGCTTCCAATAGCTTCTCAGAGCGATCTTCGGTTTCTTCAGCTCTACCAACCCCCGAGCTTTATGCTGTGGACCCACTCACCAAGGTTGACCCCGCAAAGCTCAGTAATACGGATTCTTCGTCGCAGGCTCGCCCGATTCCTACGGCTTCTTCGAGCAGCGATACCATACGCCCTGTAGCTCGGCCATCCTCATCAACCTCCCGGGAGCTGTCTTTATCGAATACATCGGCACCTGTAGATGCAGGCTCAGATGCCCCGGTCTCGCAGGACCCTTACTCGATTCTCATTCTATGTCCCCTGGATAATACGCGCAAAGCTATCAAGCAACATATTGAGCAGGTGGTGCCTCATGAGATACCTTTTGCAATTACATCCTTGCCTGATGTCGAAGACTGGAAGGACTCGATGAATGATGAGTCTAGTGCTAAGATCACGCACCTGGTACTAAATCTACCCAGCGTGGAAGACGTCCAGGACGTAATTCAATACGTCTCAGACTGTGATTCAGCGTCCGCGCCCACTCTTGTTATTATTTCCGACCTATACCAGAAGCGACAGATTAATTCAAAGATCAAGGAACTGTCTGCTAGCGGTGGACGTGTTTACACTGTGCCAAAGCCGGTCAAGCCTTCAGCATTCTCAGCCATCTTTGACCCCGATAATAGGCGAGATCTCAGCAAGGATAGAAATCAGGACATGGCCCGAGAAATCAACAATAATTTCAAAACCATGTCTAAGATGGTGAAGGAGGTTATCGGGAACAAGGGATACCGGATATTGCTCGTTGAAGACGACGAAACAAACCGTATGGTACGTTGGTCCCTTGTTTCTAGCCCAGAGTTCTTAGACTCTTTTCGCCCGCGCTAACGTAACATAGGTCATGTTGAAATATCTGGACAAGATTAAGGTCATGGCCGAAACAGCGTCAAATGGTCAAGAGTGCACGGAAATGGTATTCTCTAAGGAGCCTGGATACTACTCCCTTATAATAGTAAGCTGCACAGGCTGTTCTCCCTGCGTTGCTGATCTTGTGACTAACATTTTTCGCAGTGCGATATCCAAATGCCAATGAAAAACGGATACGAAACTTGCCGTGATATTCGTGGCTGGGAACTAAAGAATCATTACCCTCAAATACCCATTATGGCTCTGTCTGCCAATGCAATGACAGACCAAATTGAAGACGCTGCACGCGCTGGCTTCAACGACTATGT
This sequence comes from Aspergillus nomiae NRRL 13137, assembly GCF_001204775.2. NCBI lineage: Eukaryota > Fungi > Ascomycota > Eurotiomycetes > Eurotiales > Aspergillaceae > Aspergillus > Aspergillus nomiae. The sequence continues at coordinate 3,138 of NW_015378114.1, read as the reverse complement.
CACAAAACCCATCAAACATAACGAATTGGGCAAGATGATGATGGGACTACTCGATCCTAGCCGGCCTCTCCTTCTACTTCGAGACCGTCTCAGGAGGGATAATCACCGCGAGGATTAAGGTGGTCTCTGTATTCCTGCAGTTATCCTGTGCGGTCAGCGGAGGGTCTGTTCCAGATGTTTTTTGTTGGCCGGGTCTAGCCTCCAGCTAGTGCGCCAAATGGAAAAGTACATGGCCTCCCGACTGCTATGATCGTGTCCTGATGTACCTGCTACTAGTTCTACTTTTTCTCAATTTTGGGCTGGGGTTTTGGCTTGGTACAAGCCGTCGGACGGAAAGGCGTCTTTGGATGTTTTCGAGTCGTGAATTTTGGTTTTCGAGTCTATGTCATTGTCCGCTTCTCTTTTTTCACCCGCGGGTTTTCACTACGCATCTGCATTGAGCATTCAGGTTTGATTGATACCTTTCAGCATTACGGGGGTCGGAATTATAGGTTTGTTGTTCTTTGGACCATCGACCTCGTTCGTGGCGTGGCGTCTGTTATCGGGTTCGTTGAGCAATTCTCAATCGTTTTTATCTCTTCTTCTCTTGCAAACCTCCGTTATCTCACTTTTGTTTCTTACTTTTCTTATTTTCTCTTCCCGATACCATATTATGAGCATGATATTTAACTTCTGGAATTGCATTTGCAGATAACAGAGCGTTTCCCACCCCTACTTTTCCCTGCCCTTTCCTGATGTTTTCTGTTCCTTTGCCTTCTTAGTAGATAATTCATACACGGATTGAGATACCTGTTCTAGCATGGACTGAGGGCCGTTTGGATGTGAAAGGGAATTGTCACTCTGCTTCGGGACTTGGATGGTCATTGATCGGATAACAGCATATATATGATATACTTTAATTGCACTACATCAGACCAATTCTCTGTTTCTGTTTTCATGCTCGGCAAATCCCAGTAGCGTATGACTGAGTTCGGTCCAGAAGATGATCACACCACCATATATATATTTTGAGTTTGATCTCTGATTGAAGCAGATATGCATATCTGGGAGTATCCGCCGGTAGACGGATCATTATCTACTATCTACCGAGGTATATAAGATGATACATGTCAGATGAGCTGCGCCCTGCACTGTGGTTAGTTAGTTTGTTAGTCCCTTGCTTTCTGGACGTCATCTCCATGTGGCCGATGGATCGTGTGGTGAGAGATTCCAAAGTATTCTAAAAAACAGAAGAGCGAAAAAAGAAAAAAGAAAGAAAGTTCCAGTAGTGAGTAACGTATCTATCCCTTGCCTGTGCAACTACACAGAGTTCAGGTGACAGGGCAAACAATTAAAAGGATAAACGAGAATGGGCCTATTGACTGCGTTGGAGCAGTTGGGAGTGCAGGAGACGGTGATGTAATTGTCCCATTGTAGTTGGAGGATCGTCGTCATTGGCGATAGTATACGATTGTCGGCTTGCTGAGCTCCATGCGTTCCATGTCAGGTGCCTCCTTCAGACTGCTTTTTTTTGTACGACCTGCGGTCGACAAACTGTTCAGGATTAGTTGAAACTGTGATGTTATCAATGTTGTCATCCCAAAATGGGAATAAGCAGACTGATGCGGCTGATCAGGACGGTGTTGGCATATGACGATGTAAGTCAATAGAACTGAATAGGAATGAACGAAGTAGGGTGGAAACGCATGACAACGGGATGTAGAAGGATAAAGTAAGACCTGAGAATCGAAGCGAGAGCTAGTCTTAGCGACCTTAATCTGACGGCCTAGCGAGTAAGGAGCGAAACTGATGACACGAGGAGAGGTGATGTTCTCCCACAACTGAGTGAAGACCGGATCGATACTGATGGGAAGCATCAATCGAGGGGCCCAAAGACGGATGACGACACGATGGCTCCTTGAGCGACTCAAAGCGAATGCTTCCCCAGGCTTCACGTTAGGCATAAGCATGGATGGTCGGTCCACAAGAGGACCTATTGTTGAATAGTCCGGGTCCAATCTTGTTGGGTTCTAGAAAGACCAAAACGGGCTAAGGAAGGTGACCAAGGGACCGAAATTGGGCTCGAGGCCCAATGGGTCAAAAAGCTGGTTGGTTGATGAGAAACCATTGAACGACTTGTAATTTTAGTGGCGGTGAGCGAAGGGAAGCAAACGAGCGATAGGCGAAAACCCCACATTCGCTGCATCCCCCGAACATCTTTGGAGGGTCGAGTTGGGTGATCATTGGAAACCAGCGGGCACCGTATTGGGTTCTTAGTGAGAAAACGCAATGTTCCTTTTTCCTCCTCACTGGTTTGAACCCTAGCACAGAACGGTTGGTCGTTGGGCACAATCGACGCTACGGAGAAGGCCCATGGTTCGACACGGTCAAAGACCCTAATCCACGATGCGTCGCCCACCCACGATTAGCCCAAGGCATACCGTCAACTTTACTGCACAGACGGATGTCGAGCATCTTGCATCACTAGGCTGATGCAAGCCAGAGAGGGCTGGTGAGACTGAGTTGCTGTTTCTTAGTGGCTATGGCAAGACTTGCCTCGTTGATGGTGGAGTCTGTAGATATCGGTTTCATGTGATCAAGTCTTGATGCACAAAAAGACGGGAAGTAGGACTCTTGTTTTTGTTTTTGTTTTTCTCTTTCTTCGTATAAAAGGGAACAAATGGAAGAGCAACAAGGTAGAGAACGTACGAAGAGAAAATGGGGATGAGGATCCTAAGCGAATAGACCCAATCACCGGCTCATTGATGGTGCGTTGGGTCGCTGTGTCACCCTGCTTTCCGGTCGGGCTGCTCTGAGGGTCGAAAGCTCTGTTCCTGCTTCATTTCCCTTGCGTAAGTTCTGGATCTTCATTGTGCTCGGACAGGTTGGCAACGGGTCGAGGACAGCGGCCTAACTAGTAAGGCAACAACGGCAAAGCCATGACGAGACTTGCATTAGAGCCACGGGAAATCGGAGGCCAGTAAACCGTCGGACGACCTGGTGGATGTCACCATCAAAGAAGTATGACTGGTGCTTGCTTTTGCCGGATTTCACCTGGTATGGGGGAATGAGTGCCAAGCCGTTTGGATTAGTCTGTCAGCATGGCTGTTTGTGAGATGATCTTCATCCTTCTCTTTTCCTTTTAACTTTCTTTTTTTT
>NW_015378113.1:0-121933 GCF_001204775.2 Aspergillus nomiae NRRL 13137 | reverse complement strand
CAAACTGCCAATGATATAGCCAGAGTTATCGAACGGCCTTTGCTAAAACGTTCCTAAGAATGGCCGGCTGTTACGCGGCCCACAACGGCCGGAACGGAAACTTTTAGTGGAGCACTGCCGCAGATGTGAGGCACTTGGACAAAGTTCGCCCCTGACAAGGCCTGCACAACATTTTCTGTCAACTGCTAACATTGCGCTGGTTTGAGAAATAGGGGAGTCTGCGATTGCAAGTTATTATCGCTAGGGTTTGCTCAAGCCCAGTGATATGGCTCATTCCCAAAAGGGAAGGTATTGTACGAATCGGGTTAGTCTAACACGTTTTATGTAAGCCTTCCGAATGAGGTAAGTTTTTCGCCAGAAGCCCTCGACTTGATGCTGGAAAATCGTACGAGTAGTCAGATTCAGTGTCTGGTTGCTGTAGTATACTTCAAATGCTGTATTTGCAGTAGTTATAGTGATACAGAAGAGATATATACAGGATAATCCGCCTATGATCTTCTAGAAGTTATGTTTAGGAGAACTGGAAATATATAATCTGGCATGGATATCTGCACCACTTCCATACAATATTAGTAATTCTCGATTTTCTAGTAACATTAGAGAGGAAAGAATGTATATTTAAAAGTCTCTTTTAGCAACCATTCAGTTTATGATCTTCAAAATTGCTATCCTAGGCCACGCCAGGCGATGAGCTGTGTAAAGTCTTAAAGTATATGATCACACGTTGTGCACCAATGAGCCTGCCAAATACAACTACCGAACGGCGACTGAGATTGCTTAGGAGCAAAAGAATGATATTTGGTCAACCGGTCTTCGAGACCAGGGTTATGTAGTATTGGTTATTTCGGAGAAGCACCAGTCTAGCAGCCTCAAATGTTGGCCACCAATAGCCATCCAAGCCCAGCTTCCATAGGTCCCTATCATAGCGGAGCGCTTTGCGCTCTGCTATTATATTATACCTTCGTATATGTTGCTTATTAGCTTCTGATCCCAACCAGGGAGCTTCCAAAATTCTAACTCGGAGACACATACAGACTGCATTCGCAAGGATGATTCTTCAGCTGCAGAATCCTGATTCCTTGCAAGAAGCCACTAAGTTGATGTTAGCTCATGTCTCATAGTCGGTGGGTATTTGAACGCACTGGCTAGACTGCCACATCCATTCTCGACGGCTCCAGGGGCAGTGCAAGAGGATGCACTATAGACTGCAATACATTGAGCGCAGTTCATGCGTGCCTCAAGCTTTTCGGCAGGCTTTGGGGCCGCAAAAGCTCCAGTGAAAAGCAGGACGAAGGCGAAGGCGGCAAACTTCATGTTGAATAAATTGAAGTATGTAGAAGAGGGTGCAAGTTCATATGGTTAAAGTAGATTTACTGGCTTCTCAGATTTCCAATACCGGGGATATGACTCGACTTAAATAGGCATCATTCTTCTCAATGTCTTACCGAAAGGCTTGCCGTTTGTCGCACTTAGTTTCGCTTCTCCTGCCTTGAATATCACCTCACAGAATCGTCGGTTGTAGTTGAAGGGCCATGTGCTGAGGGGGCATCGCAGACATCGGAAATGGATCGGTGCTCTCTATCCCGAGCGTTTCTGAACACTGTTCATCATTGTACAGAAGTTGGTTTCTGGTAGAAGGTGATTGGACGTGTCGTGTACGAAGCTAGGCAGCTATGTAGCCTACACAGCTACTTCGGCATATCTATGTCCGTTCGTCATGTTTTAGCCCCAGACTAAGGTGCCAGGCTAAATCTTAGCTTCTAACCCAGGTCTGCATGCTCAGCCCTGCGAATATGCAGCGTATCTTCCTCTATCGTCGGGTCTCAGCATTGTGCGCTAAGATATTGACTGAGCTGTAGCAGGTCTTAGTACGTGGTATTTACTACGGGCAAAAGAACACCTCGTGGTGCTCTGTTCTTCAATTAAGGACTTTGCCTGGGTAGTTGACCCACGAGACAAACTTGAGCACTGTTCGGTGTAGAGGATTATTTTTGGCCCCAGCTTAGTGCGCAGGCTCCACAAGCGTCTCAACCCTGTCTCCCTACCGTATTCGAAAGGGTTCTTGTCGATCGTTGATAGTTGCGTTTCGATTCTTTCCTCCTGGACTATGCGTCGGAAATTCCGACTCGGAAACATGGCCCGTAGTAGAGGGATCTACCCCCACGGTATTACTCGTGTACGAGTCAAACAGAACAATGTTAACAGAACTGTTCGAAAAACAAGGTAAGGATATGTCCAGTAGTATTTGACGCATAGCCTGCCGCTAAATTCCCTAAACAGGGCGAGAAGCCTCCACCTGATAGATCTGACTAAATTATCGTAGGTGGGATATACTTCTCACAAGACACATTTGATGGATTCATTGCGAGTTTCATACGGCAACTTGATAGTTTAAAGACAGGCTAGACGATGACCACTAAAGCCCTAGCGGATACCCAAGCTCTTATAGTTGATGTGGCCTGTTCGCGCATTATTTGACAGCCTTAGAGAGCACCAGCCTGTCGCACATCCAGCGCAGCAGTCCTGTCTGGATCCATAAAAGCTGACGAGTCCTGCACCTCTGCTGATCATCAAGGGTTTTTGAAAGCTGTGTAGGTTGCATTGAGGGCGCGCCATTGCCAGCAAATTCAGTATATCCAGATATAGCAGGTGTAAATTCACTTCTACTGCTCGTCCTTGGCAGGTTGCCACCCTTCTGTCTCTCTCAACCACCACCGATGCTCACCAGCAATTGATCTTCTGACAGATGTCGCGGCTCACCCCCATTAATATTTGGTTTGAGAACGGATGGCCCCAGTCCTGGCAATGGACAATGCTGGCCCCCCATATCAGATGCTGCCCCGAAGGTACCACTCATCTCGCGTGGCAGAATTTCCCAACTCTTCAAATCCTGAACAACACCAACACCAACCGTCTTTCCCCGGATGAGACACCAAACAACGGTAGCGAGACAGTTAGCAAGCGTAATACAGATCCGTCAGTCTCAGACATTTCCAAGGATGAGAGCTGCTTGAACCAGGACGCGGTCGGGAAGAACTGTGCCTCTGCGATTGCCCACAGCCGCTCAGAGCCGCTATCATATTCTGGAAAGCAAGCTTTTCTTGAATGGAAAGCACCAGGCAAGAGTGTCGGGCCAAATAACTCATACATCACGACAACAACTGCCGGGGAGCCCAAGTTTGTGGTCTGGAGTTCCCAATTGAACTTGACCTACTCGCCATTGACCGTGACGGGTGACAACACTGGTTACACGTATCCACCGGAGCATTTCGTGTATGGCGATGATGGTATTATCAATGGCACTATGGCCATCATGCTGACCGATCTTGACCTCTTCGTCACCCCTTTCAACTTGACCATTCTCAATCCTCACCTTGTCGCCCTCGGTTTGTACATGACCGGTCAAGCAGAACTATGGGAGGTCATTCAACACCATGCCAGATAGTGGAAGTCAACGTCGCCCTGTCAGCCGCCTCGATACAAATTGACTTGGTTGGTAGCAATGTCGATGAAGTCTTAAATCAAAACAGCGGGAACCCTCTCTGATATATTATTTTATTTGATAGAGCTTGAATTCAATGATAAAACTTTTCACGAGAGTGCTTTTTTGTTTTGACATTATTCTTTAATGGATTATGTAGGGCGTGCATAAGGATATGGCAGTTACACAGGCAGGCAAACCACACCTGCCCCCGGGGCGATGAAATTCAGGGTATATAGGCAGTTCACCGTAGCTAACTTGGTACGTATCTGGTAATATCGTGCAAGATGGTATGTATCCAAGCGTGAGTATAAGCATTCGTGCATTGTATTTGCGCACAACTCAAGTGGCGCAAAAGGCTTTGCCTTCCAGACCATATCCAGGGGTTCCTCGACTGGATTCAATTCGGTCTAGCTGAGATCAAAATCCGCCAGGCAGTTGAAGAATGAGGCATTGTAGCAGGTCGGATCAATGAACCCCGGAGCAAGTTCAGGTATCATTAAGCCCTGTCCTTCCGCAACGGTCACTGCTGGAGGTGCATTCTGGCTGATACGCTCCACATCGGTCGAATCTCGAGGTGTCGGAATCGACTTCAATGGCTCGGTATTCCATTTCTCGATCGAATCCGAGAGAATGTCGGCTGCAGTGGATCGGACACAATCATACGCACATTCGGCGGAGCCCCAGGTTCGCTTCGTACTTTTCAGACACCCGAGAATGAGGGTGACGCGATTGCAATGATGATCGAAGCACTCTTCGGAGTGATTGATGGAGGTTGCGAGCTGGATCATACCACATAGAGCCAATGCGGGAATGACGAAAGGCGTGTGTTTTTGGAGGTTGGGACAAATGGAAATGGAGTCGGAGACACGCCGTGAGGCTTCAGTCGCCTTGATACTATGAACCAAGCGCGGAAAGGTAGAGGAGAGGTGACAGGGCGCAGATGGCCAGAAGCAGTCGTCGGGTTGTGTCAAGAGCGGCCGAAGATCACTGCGTGGTAAATGCAGCAACATGGTGGCATACGCAATGATCAAATGGGCTTGGAAGATCATCTCATCCACATTACCATACGAGTCCACAATATCCAGTTTGCGGGAGGGTAGGTGATTGACCCAGCTGACGAGCGCATTTTCAATGGCCTGGAGATGGTCGCGATGATAATCCCGTAGGCGATTCAGGACCAAGACGCGACACAAAATGGTTACTGCCTCAATGCGGTAGCTGAAGGACGAGAAGGCGATTTCTTGGGCCGCAAATACTCTGCGCTTGAAATCCAGCATCTTGCGTGGCGGCGGAATCTCTCCACATCCTGTGTATGCGGATTCATCGCAAGGCAAGCCGACCTCCGGAGCGACTGTAGTACATCGAAAGGTAATTGTCTTGAGCGGAACGGCCATGAATATATCCGTGATGTATAGCTCCCACCACGTTCTTCTCATGCTCTCCGCTTCAACAGATCTCTCAGGATGGACTGACGAAGCGAAATCTCCTCGATGCATGCCCAGCTCAAAAGCGATCTCCGCACTTTGCGAGAATGCTTGCTGCGCATTTTGTCGCTCGCCGCGGGCATACAGGGCAATAGAGTATATCAACCAAGCCTGGACCATACACGGCGAGCGGTCCGGATTGGATTCTAGCGCGGCATCTACCTTGTCCTTCAGCTGCTGCCGGGGGCCGGATGGCAAGTAATGGGACCCGACGAATTCCACCACCAATTGAAGAAAGGGAGGGTAATCACGATCCTTGTATAACGTGCTGGGGACCAAGATGGGGTGTGCCACATGGAAGTGCTCGTAATACAATCGAGCACAGCGATCATCTTCGTCCCATGACCTCCCTGGTGGCTCCAAGCGATCTGAACTGGCATCATTCGGCGATAGGATCGCCGGCCATGGGACACCTACAAGGCCTGGGCGGCTACTCCGCGGAAACGAGATATTGCTACTATCCGGTGTGTTCATCGGACCAGGCGCACTCGTTACTTGCAGAGGTAGCCCCGTTGCACGGTGAGGTGTTTGAATACCATTCCCAGTGCCATTCCCAGGGGAGTAATGCGTGGCACTGATGCTAAACGCATCATCCAGTTTCGAAGCCGAGGGCCGATGTTGTTGTGCATTATGATATGCAATGTCATGCCGTGGCTTCCGGCGTCCTCCGCGGCGAGAAGGGAGATACTGGCAGACAAAGCCACCCTGGGTACAGCGCGAACAGGACGGTTGAGTGGCATCACATTTGAGATGCTGTTTGCGGCATTCCGTACAAGCAAGGGCCGCGAGGCCAGTTTGCCGGGTGGATCGTCTCGGGGTCATGTTGATCATGATAACGAGGATATTAAAAATTAATCAATTGTCGATCACCATCCGTTACATGGATAGCCCCGCCTATGCGACGTTAACTCGTCATCCTGCCAGCGGGAGAGTTAGGGTTGTAGTTGAAGATGTGCACCTTTTAGCTAGAGCCAACCATCGAATTTCTTTCTTTTTTCCCGTTGAATTTCCGTGGCGCTTTTGGTCTGCTCGGTCTCCCCGAGTATTACGCAAAACGGATTAGTGGCGAGAGACACGTACCCTACAATCACCTCCAGATAGACAAAAATGACCAGAAACACAAGTGAAACTCGGCGTCGATAGAACTATAACGTTATCCCCTATAGACAGTCAAGGGTACTAGCGTCTTGCCACGGCTCCCGTCGGTGGTCCGCGCCGTTGGCAGCGGAAACCGTCACAATCGCCGATTGAAACCTGTCCTTATCCTACCCGTCGAGGAAGCTACTTGAGATATGTAGGGTCGACAGGACTGTTAGACTATGGCTATGAATACCCCAAAACTCTGGAAATGTTCTACTGCACGAGATAGAACTCTCTGATAGGATGGCTGGGCCACCGCTATTCGCTCAGCAGATTTCTTTGCATCATCAGTACCATTCTGCAGAAGCCAAGATGCGTGGATCCACTGGCAATCGGCGATTCAACTGGACCATGGAAGCTGTCAATCGCCGATTGCGCTATCAGGGGGCGTTTGATGGTCATAATATGATCGCCCAGTATGGCGGTCAATCAATCAATAAATATACTGGGCTTGCTCAACCACTCCTCGGGGTTTCTCAAAGTACTACAATCACCCATTCGGATTCAAAATCGAAATCATGTTGGCTTCCGCGATCCAATTGCCTCTCCCGTTACCGCACCCGTCGCCATACAATCACCGCTTCTTACCTCCCACATATGATCTACAAGATCTCGTCCATGACATCAAGTCCTACCTAGGAGATACCTCGGGTATCGATTCATCAGATGTAGACCATGAGCACCTGATAGCTCTGGCGCAGAAGTATATCTCAAATCCGAATGATTGGCTGCGGTTCTTCTACAACGACCCGAGTAAGAACTATACCCGCAATGCTATCGAAAACATCAACCACAAGGCGAACATTGTATGTTCTTCCTTTCCTCTGACTGCACAGGGCCTAAGGGACCATGACTGACTTGTCCAAGCTGCTGCTGGTATGGAATCCAGGCAAAGGCTCGCCCATCCACGACCATGCCAACGCCCATTGCATCATGAAGGTCTTGGCTGGCGAATTGACTGAAACGGTCTACCATCCTCCCAGCAGCGAAGGCAACGAGACAAGCCCGCTCCAGCTCAAACACCAAAAGCGATACCAGACAGATCAGGTGACATATATCTCAGACGATATTGGTCTTCATCGGGTTCACAACCCAAGTTCTAATCAAGTTGCCGTTTCCCTTCATAGTGCGTATTGCCTAAACCCTATTAATTACATGTGAGTCTATGACACTGACCAAGCATAGTCTACACCCCTCCCAATGCCGCCGATTATGGCTATCACATTTTCGATGGGGCCACAGGAAAGGCCAGTTTTGTATCGCAAGCACAATCCCATTCGAATGCCTAAAGCCTGCTGGTCAGGCGTGCCACACGAATGTCCTGGAATACTTGTCGTCAACTGACAACCAAACTACAGGGTCGGGTACCCTTTTCCTTGCCATATTTCCTGTCAGACTTGTTCATGGCTCGTATATATCCCTAGCGTTGTTCTTGCTCTGTTTACTTTCGGTTCCTTTTTTTTCTTGTTCTTTCGGTTACCTGTTATCATTATCGCACAAGGTGCTCAGAAGCCATATATCCCACATGATAGTGTTAATTAATACCATATCCATATGATTATTGATTGCCCCATCAAGATGCTAGTGACATTAAGCTTCTTTGACGTTGGAGTCTACCAAAATAACTAAATATCTTTGAATTGGTTGCTGCTGCCGTCGAACAGTACCGCAAACAAAGCTTTGTATAATTTAACTACTTGTGCTATCACCACAATCGTTCAAAACATATCACTGATATCCGCTCAAACCAATTGCCAGTCGCCTCTCCGTGAAGCCCGTTGACTAAGGTCTCAACCACGTACATACCATTCCTGCTTTGTTTCTCCTTCGTGCTTCCCGCAATATGTGGAAAGGCAATGGGAGTGGATAGGATCTTCACCCCTGGCGAGAAAGGTAGCGATACGGAAGTCCACAGGCGCCAGGAAGGGATCCCTATCACCATTGCTGATGGATGGCTTGAATTATTTGGCTCGCAATAGTGGAAGCAATGTAACACTGATCAGCGCTCCATGACTATACCCGGACGTTTTACTCGCGGTTGAGTCCGAGGCTTGTGACTGATTGGATAGATCTCAGCACAGTCCCTTACCTGAAGACCATGGATTACTCCGATACAACCATCAATATCCTTCAGGCGTCTCCTGAACTAGTAGCAGACAAGGTCATTTTCTTCGAATCCCAATATCTCGATTTGGGGCTGTCGAAGTCTTTTTGCTTTACCATATTTGGAGAAGGCTTTCCTGAGAGTTAGGGCTCTTCTAAGATAAAAACACAATGCCAGTGATACGTTGGCTGGATTTAGAAAGATTATCAGATTTAAAAGCGGGCAATGATCGAGATTCTGTTTGGCATAGCCAGAGAACGTGGATAGGATGGTTATCACAAAAGAGGTATCAAGAAACTTGCCCAAGTCAAAGAATGTAAAATCCAAAGATTTTTGCCACTCGACGCCCTTAATGTCAAGCTTAAATCCTAATTCGGACAGCTTCGACTCGAGAAGATCGGTCCAATCATGGTGAGAATCATCTGGGGTATCAAGATTGAATCCTCCACTGCGATACGGTTTTAGAGGGATCCGTACTTCTATAATCTAGATTTATATTCAAAACTTCACCTTCCATCCCCAACCCCCCGCGACTCCCCTGGCGACCGCGAACGCAATACCCGACACCAGATACAAAACTCCGCCGAAGAGGATGAGCCCCCAATACTCGCCGCCATTGCTTTCCTGAATCGCACCCGCAAGGGGAATGCCAATCAATGTGCCGACACTGACCAGCGTGAAAGTGGTTCCATTGCGCTTTCCATAATCCTCGGTCCGGCAGACTTGCGAGATACACACAGGCGTCAAGCTGATCGCTGCCCCACTCCAGAACCCGAATAGCACGGCATATGCAATAATTGCACCCTCGTTAGTACCCGCCTTATACCATAGCGCTAGCGTACAGATTGCACAAATAACGGCTGTCATAGTCATCACGTTGAATCGGCCCATTCGGTCGGCCAGAATTCCCGGAAAGGCTCGTCCTGGAATAGCCCCCGCGTTCAGGAACACGGACAGTTTGTATGCCATCGATGTTTCCAAGCCGGCAGACAACCCATAAGACACAATGTACGTGTATGGGATGAAGACGGCAAACTCCACGAGCCAGACGGCCAGTGTGGTCAGGGCATATCTCGGCTCCAAGAGGGCTTTCAGATCAATTGCCATACCAGCCTGTTGGTTGGGTGGTAACCGCGTCTTGAGCAATAAGCAAGCCAGAGCACACAAGACGAAGCAGATGATTCCGATGATTCGCATCGCCCACGCGAAGCCGAGTGTAGGACCAATATATAGAATGATTAAAGGAAAGAAGACGCCACCGAGACCGCCAGCCGTGCAAGCAATACCAGTTGCAAGGCCGCGACGTACGTCAAACCAGTGGCCGACGGCGGAGATGGCTGGGGTAAACAAGCAGCAAGAGGAGATACCACCAAGAACGCTGAAGGACAAGAATATTTGGTAGTATTCTGCTGAGAGATTAGCGATGTTTCTCTTGCGCTTGGCAGGGCCTGACACCTACCGGTGCTTGCACTGAAGAAAAAGACGGATAGGACTATGCCAATGGAGCCTGGTAGTACCACCGGTAGCACTCCTCGGCTGTCAAATATAGGTCCTGTGAATTACTTCCATTTAGCACTCTCCACCACGCCGTCGGAATACACATGCATTGTTCATACCAACTTGAGCACCCCCGAAATAGAGGAAAAAGCTAAAAGCGCCAAAGATCCATCCTAAACTGGAGGACGAGTACTGTGCCAGTTGATGATCGGCTGTCCAAGCATGGAGGACTCCGATGGTATTCAACAGACCCATAGATGGCACCATGGCACACCAGGAACCCAGTACAACGAGCCATGCGCGGAGACCGCCTTCGGGATATTTTGCATCTTGATAGTGTTCACAAGAATCTGGCCTCGTCTTCTCAACGATATTTGATATCGCGCTACGAAGTGTTTTCTGGGGCTTGTTGCCCGTTACGTTCTCAGTGGCCTGTTCGTCACTGACATGCTGGCAGGCATTTAACTCAGCGTCTGCCATTAGCCGCCCAGTAGTATGCAACAAACGGCACTTTGACGGTTCAATACAAAGCGAAATGCGAGGTAAAACAACCGGGTCAGAGCCTAGATCGCAAATACGGAGCCACTTGAGGATTAAAGCCCTTTAGTTAAAAACAGAGCACATGTAAGACACTTGGCAGACCCAATTTATCAATCTCTACTCCATAGTGGAGACAAAATTTGACAGAGAAGGGCTCGTCGGGCACACGTGATGCCGAATGGGCTCCACCTGCCTTGATCTTTGGGGTTCGGAAATTTGGAGATGGATGTAGAACAGTCCATAATGGATAGTGCTTGGGTACATTTGTGTGTGATAGTGTCGCGGTGCTTCCACTGAGTGGTGCCATGAATCTGTCGGGCAGAAACACATAGAAAGAAGCCTATCAATAAGGTCAGTTTGGATATATATTTTCCTCTATGTCGGTGGTAAGGCACCGATATACTTAAATGCTGCAAGGTAGCGGCGGACCAAGCTCCTAGTGATAAGAGTAAAATTAGTATAACGGCATATTAGAAGTACTCACAGTAAGGTGTTGATATGTTGCAAAGCAGCCATGTTTCTTTTTTGTCTTCTTCACCTCAGGTCTTCCCAGGGCCTCAGGCTAAGAGGACGGTGACACTAACCACATCCAGACACAAGCACTTGATTTTCCAGGCTAATCCATCCTCGGATTAGATCCCGGAGCATCTCCGACGGGCCTTGGCACGTGACCGTGATTGGCGGAGAGATTTGGCAAAATCCGCCCTTGTTGTATCCGTACGAAATACTAGTTTCATACATACTTTCTATGCCCAGTACTCTTACATCCCGAAATCCTCTTCATTTATAGCGCGTCATGGACATAGATGTTGCAAGAGATTTATCCCAAACACGGTCAAGGTCACAGAGTCATGATGAGCCAGCTCCGAGGGCAATGGCGAGCGCTATTCCCCCCAGACAACCAGGAAGTCGTCGACGGGCAGCCTGCCAGACCTGCAGGAAGAGAAAGGTCCGCTGTAATAATGCTAGACCAGCATGTGGCTTTTGCCAACATAATGGTATGAATTGCGTTTACGTCGAGCGTGGTGAACCAACAAAGGAGTATGTAGTATATTAGACCTCGAACCTTTTCCTTTAATCTAAACCGACTACGACGGCATTACTAATGAAAACAGGGACCGGGATTTGGGAGAGGTGATCGAGCGGCTGGATAATCTGACCTATGCAGTCGAGAACATTCATTCGTATCTCTCCTCCACCGGTGAGTCGTTTCAATTATTTGCTCCTGCACATACATGGGGTGCTGACCGGAGCTTAGGAACCCCAACTTCCAGTGGGCGGTCCGCCGCACCGCAGCAAATGGGAGGACAGTTGGACCTTCCAGTAGAAGACACAGAGCCATACAAAGACTACCTACAGATTCCTTCTAGTCGTGGTAGCGCCGATACGGTCCTCACATGGCCGATTTTCCGCGGACGATTTCGCGAAAATGCTCTAATCACGACCTTATTCCAGTCGTCACACGGGGCGGAGAGCTCTGCCATCGAGACATGGGTTGTACCCGATGGGTTCCAACCGACGAATGAGGAGCGCATTCCAGCCCTGGTAGATCAGTTCATTCAAAACGTGCACACGAAGAATCCAATCCTGGATCTAGAAGCCCTCATTCGCTGGGGCCGGCATGCTGCGGAGTTCGGACTCCGATGGGATGCCCAGTCCTGTCTCGTCCTGCTAGCGTGTGCACTTGGGTGTGTCTCTCAGGCCTTCACGCTGTCTATGAAAGCACCCTTTCAAGGCGAAAGAACAACGCATACCTCCGATGAAAAGTCCTCCTTGGCGTCGGGGTTGAAAGAAGGCGAAACATTCTTCGTGATGGCTTGCCGAAGAATTGGCCTTCTACGATACTCCGTACTTGGGGCTCAGTGCCACTTCTTTGCAGGAGGTTTGTAAATTTACGGATGAAGTTCTCTGTAATGACAGATATTGATCGTTGTCTAGTTTACCTGATGTATACGTTTCGGCCGCTGGCGGCTTGGAATCATTTCTACCAAGCCTCAACCTTTTATCGACTACGGTTGAGAATGATTGATGGGTTGAATATTGACGACGATCTTTCGGTGGATGAAGTGGCTCAGCGCGGGACTTCAGTATCGCGACACATGGAACAGAGCTTGTATTGGTCGTGTTTCAAATCCGAGGTAGAGATACGAGTCGAGCTCCCTTTGCCACAGTCGGCGATCGCCGAGTACGAATACCCAGCGTTGTTCCCAACCCCGCCGAATCTCTCAGAGGACTACCCAGAAGGCGGATCACACGGAGCTGGATGGTCAACATCCTGGAATACGTCCAGACCAACAAGTAGTTACCAAAGTAATCGAGCCCAAACATCATTTGGCGTGCGAAATCACATCATGCAACTCTTCGATGAAGAACAAAGCTGGTACTACTACCTGACTGAAGTGGCGCTCAGACGGATTGGAAACCGTGTGCTCAATGCCTTCTACCGAAAGGGACAGTCTATGTGGTCGGACATCAGGCCTTTCATTCCTCTGGCACTAGAGTTTGAAACACAGATTAATGCATGGTCTGCTAATCTTCCTCCAGGGCTGCGGCACTACAAGGACAATGAAAGCAGTGGTCAAAGCAGAAATCGTTTCTCTGAGATGCAGGACTCAATATCGCTCGAGCTCAGTTGGGCCATCGCCAACCGATTGTTAGAGATACGCCTATGGCTGTATCAACCCTTCTTGTATTTCGTCATACATCATCCAGTCAACACTGGACAGGAGGCTGGAAGAACGCGAAGTTCATCATTTACCGGCGAGGAGCTATCAACTATCGCTGTCCTAGTCCAGTCCGGGATGCACTGTGCTCTGAAGATTTTGGAAGCAAGGTGTCTTCGCCACCGCCATCATGGGATTTGGTTCGACCTTCGAGCCCTTGTGACTAGCTCTCTAATTGTGATTGCTGCCATCAAGAGCGGCAACCTTGACGTGCCGGGGATCGACCGTCCCATGGATTTGAAGACTCATTTCGAGGGCACACTACAAGCACTTAGTTACTGGGAAGACGAGGCTCCAGATATCAAGAAGGCTCGCGGTATCTTGGAGGGCTTGCTTACGGAAGTGGGCTAATCATCATTACAGTGCGATGCAGCCAATTGCACTATCTTCATACATATCGTCGATGCCCGATAACTTTTATTTCTTATGTTATGGAGTATATACATTATTCACATGAGCTCATCAAGCGGCTGACCGTGGTTGGTATCTGTCAATTCGCCAGATCTCTTCAAAAAACAGTCTTGTAGCGTTCTCCTAGTCCTCAATCGCCTTGGCCTTCTCTGTGTCCGAGAGATTACGAGCTCGGGTTGCTTGCGTCAGCTCAGGATTATTTTCCACCAGCGTTTGGAAGTTTCGCTCGGCATCCCACACCCAAAGGCTGTTGGCTGCGAACAGCAGATCTATTTGCTCCAAAGTGCGCTGATTTGACTCGGGGTACAAAGCCCACACCATGGGGATCGTAATAACGTTGGCGATCCCGAAAATATACAGGGTCTTCTCTCCAATGGAAGAGAACATGATGGGACAGAGGAGAGTCTAGAGAGGTTGCAGAATTAGTGTCCAAACGGGCGTCAAGTATCGATTAGCACATACCAGCCACCCATTTCCAATACTCCATCCTACTACACCCCATGCATTTCCTTTGGCACGAACCGCGAGGGGGAATATTTCTGCAGGATACAGCCACGGAACCGCTGTGACAATGTGGTTAGTATATTGTGGTGCTTGCCATACGGAAGTGCGAATGAGCGTGTTGACTTACTGAGCCAAGTCGCTCCAAAGATAGAAGTGAAAATAAAGACCATAGAGGCGGCAGCAGCACCATACGATGAAGCCTTGCCGGTATCTCCTGCAGCGTTTGCTTGTTTACAGAGATACGAGAAACCTCCGGCAAGGAACATCGCGATTCCCTGCCCGACAGAACCCCAGTACAAGGTCCAGCGACGGCCAATACGGTCCAAGGTGAAGACACAGACTAAGGTTGAGAACTGTGTGTGTGATTAGCAATGTCTATCGACAACCCTTTCTCAATCAGTCTTACCATGTAGAAGACATTGTTCAGACCACTCACCCACTGGCTTTTCTCGGTATCAAAGCCAGCCATTCGGAAGATGACAGGGGCATCTGCCCTCAGTTAGTCTCTCTTCATTACTGGTTCACCTTAGAAATGTTGGTAGCAAACGGTCTCACTTACAAACTGTTACCCCCGCAATTCCCACCCATTCCTGCATGATTTGCAGCCATACAACCAGCTGTACCCGGCGACCGATGTGAAGATTGCCTGAACCTCTCCCAGTGATCATGGAGAAGTATGAGGTGCTGTACTTCTGAGATCTTTCGAGCTCAGCAACGTTGCATATATCCCGGAATTCAGCCTCTGCCTTGTTCCCGTCCTCGGGGCCTGTTCCACGTAACCGACCGAGGATGTAGCGTGCTTCCTCCTCGCGACCAACCTTGACCAACCATCTTGGAGACTCGGGGAAGAACCAGACGAGGCCCAGCAATAGGAATAAGAGAATAATTTGGAACGCAATGGGAAACCGCCAACGTATGGCTGAACGCCCTTCATCGATGAACGAAAGGCCGCTGGAGTATAAGATTAGCACGAACGCGGTCCAACGTGGTGTACGAGGTCTGTAGCTGGATGACTTACAATTCTAACCAATATGCCACCACGACACCGAAGATGTTCAATGTGAATTCGATTGCGATGAATTGACCACGAGATGTGTGTTCGGCCGTTTCCGTTGCCCACACGGGAACAATTGCATTCAGAACTCCAGTGCCAACGCCGTTAATCAACCGAGCTAGTTATGGTCGTGATCCATCAGTTCTGTTAAGCAAGAAGAATATGTGCCAGGTTACCATGGGTGTGGGCAGGGCATACCGCAGATAATCCATTGATGATTCATAGCCGAACACTGCAGTGCAGCACCAATAATGGCCCACACTGATCCAACTGCAATACTCTTCAACCGTCCGATTCTTTCGCCAATCCAACCCCCGAAAAGAGCACCGACCAGGGTACCTAAATAATAGACGGAGACAATGCCACCCTGAAGCAGACTGTCGGTGACAACCGGGACATTTGTGTCACCGTCTATATTCGCTCCGTAGCCTATTCCCATGAGCTCGAGATAATCGCTGGAGTTGTTCACTCCCCCCATCATCCCTTGGTCGTAGCCAAAGAAGAATATAGCCAAGGCAGCCACGCAATTGATGGCGACCAGCAGTTTCCGCTTCTCCAACTTGTGGACGACATTCCACCTATGGATCTGGTTCGTCATGATGATTAGGCCGATAGGCGACTAGGATATGAGCCTCAGAAAAACAAGATAGCTGGGCAGATAGGAAGGTCTGCAAACTGCAGAGGGACAAAATATGATGCATTGTATTCTCGGGGGGTATTGAAACTTTTATACATTCCTGACGGCTGTACCCCAGATCCAGGTTGTTGGACCCCAACGTGGAGAATCCGGGGAGACACGCCTACATACAGCTTACAGTCACGATTCCTTGATAACTACTGACGGATTCCACGCCGTTTTCTCCGTTAGCTCGCAAGTGTTCCCCACTTGGACCCGAACCGCTAATCCTAGTCTGTCGTAGAACACGAAGTTCCAGTCTTCTATGGCACGTGCCGGCATAAACGCCGTTGTCGCCCGCGCGCTCGCCCTGGCAGCTCCACCGAGACCACTGTCAAGACAATGTCATTGTGGATAAACTCGTCACGATTTCCCCATTCACCCTTTACCTCAAAGGGTATCAGGATATTTTGACTTCAGCGAATGCCATAGACCCACCAGGAAGTCGGATACCAGCCCAAGGTGGATATGTAGTGCCGTCGTCCGTAGCAAAAGGTCATCTGGAGGATGGCAGGAGACACAGCGAGCTATGGCGAAATAATACTCTCATGGCCTCAAGGCTCTCATGGGTGTCATCGACGATGGATTTCAAGTCATATCTAGGTGTGTGTGTCGCTTGTTGCTATCCTCATTACACCATCAACGAAGACCCCAATCCTGTCTTTAGATTCTGTGATTTGATCCACCTATATTATAGCAGAGCGCTTCGCACTCCGCTATTATCAAAGGGGCAGTATCTCCGACTCCCAGGGATCGCAGTTACCGTCGTTTTGGGTTGAGCTACCACCCTGGGAACGGCGATACCACAATCGGATTCCGGACCCATCAGACAGGGCACCTGCACGCATCGCACAAATACGCGCACGCTCAGGAACAAGCTCACCCTGTGTAAGACCCTCCGACTCAATCTCGATCATTCGATTCACAACAAAAGCTGTCCCGGAACTTGTCCAGGCCCCTTCTTGAAGGTGCCATCTCTGCAATAGCCGCACCGCCTCTCTCCGAATATACCAATCGCGGCACCGGAAGGCACAAAGGTAGAGAGGCGGGATCATACCCATTCCGACGGAGAATGTTGGTATGGGAGACTGACTGAAGTCGGAAGAAAGAACAGATTGGGCGAGCTGGACCACACGCCGGAAGTTTGATGTGAAAGAGTCAAACCTGCTTTCTCCCTCGTCCTGCCTACTATCTGTCGAGACTCGGATGATGATAATCTCAGTCCATAAGTCGAGGGCAGCTAGTGTATGACGATCTCTTGGTGATAAAATCGCTTTCTCGCGAGCGAGTGACTCAGTTAGTTCTGTCTTCCAAAGCTGGAGCTTTTGCAAAATCGCGTCCTGGTGTTTATCCAGGATCTCCCTAGCCACGGCCATCTTACTGTTGCCCGGATCGTTCTCACATACAAGCCACGCCAGACCAATCAAGAGATTACATGCGTCTCCAAGGGAATGTACAGGCTTGCGCCACACCGGGTTCTGGAGAGCCATAGAATGAACGATGGAGTGATCGTGCCCTAAGATAACCGCCTCTGGCTCCCGGAGACTCGCCCAGTGCAACTCTAAATGGTAGAATACATCCGTCAACGCTCGTCCATACTCCATGCTCTTCTTCGTATTGCTTAGGTATGACTCCTGCAGGAGACGGGCCCCATGCCGTAGATGACAACTGGCTGCGTTGGTATCTCCTTGGAGGAATGCAAACGAAACGAAAAGAACGCAAGTAACCAACGTGATAAGCATGTGGGAATCCTGCCCACAGCTTGCACTCTGCAATCTTTGTTGCAAACAAGTAATGGCCTTGTTACACTGTCGCAGGGGAAACAATTGAGGATCGTCTTGATTTCCCAGGTTCTGTGAAGACTTTATTGTGTCGAAACTTCGATGGAGGGCACTGATGGCAATGATCGCATGACGGACAGCCGGCTCCTCCTCACTGACCTGATGCACCATTTGATGCCAAAATTCCAGCGGAAAGTAGCCCGAGCATTGCGAAGCCGTGCTGGAGCGAAAGAAACCCAGATACCAACGCTCGGACAGCGACAGATCGGCTTGGCTCGGATCTACTAAAAGGCGGGAAATCCAGGTACCGGATTCGTTCGCCACAGTAACTTGGTTCTGTCGAACTTCAATTGTTGTCGTGTAAGGTAAGTCAACCGTGGCTTTGGTGGTTTTCCAGGCTCGAGTTCTTCGATCGATGGTGTCCTGATAGCCGCCGCACTCGCGCCCTGCGCTGACACAAGTGCGACAACATGGGCGAGCCTCGTCACATTTCTTCCGCCGAGCCCTATCAAGCTGGGAATTAGTACTGAACTGCCCATCCAAACAATCGCTGCCGTCACGCTCCTCGGTCAGGGGCAGCCGGAGCGATATCCTAAGTCGGATTATCGCGCGTCGGTGGGCGATCTTACTTGCAGGTCACACAGCCAGTGCGCACCTTGGGACGGCTCGTCCGAGAGCGTCGCTCCTTGGGTGGTGTGTGCAGAGGGTCCATTTTAAATCTTCCTGGGCCTCTCCTGGATCTCGCTTGTCCAGGTTCATTGCGTGACGTGTTGGAACAGAGACACGAGGTGGGTTGCGGCGGTTATGCCGAGGAGTGGAGACTGCCACCGAACTCTCGTTCAAGATCGGCGCTTTTACTCAACTTCATTGGCCAAGAGAATGATCTCGACTCAGTCTTCGGTCGGTCGGCGTATATGCAGCCCATTCTTTCGAGCTGCAATACCTATTGATTGCGCACCCTTAATCGTTTCCATGACGCGAACGATCTGAGCCGGTGATTGATTGCGGATCACTCAAATTAAGTACATGAATACGCGTCCTTATCTATCCTTTTCTCCCTTCCATGGCAATTCTGTGTCGAACCTCTTTCTTACAACATGAGCATCCACTTCTAATCCGCTGTTCGTGCATGTGTTGCTGGCTTTCAGGGTATGGTCCTAGATTAAACCCACATTTAATGCCACAGAGGATAGATACTTTCATACTTAGCGCAGTTGGAGTATGCGACAGACTCATAAACAGCACTCGCTGGAGACCCCTGCCGGCCACTCCTAACCAAAGAGCAATCTCCAGTAGTTCACATACCATTCAACGATATTGGCGGTTGCTTTTTGAAGACCTGCTCTGGAGTTTCGCGGCACAGGACATATAAATGAGCTGACATATTCAGTGCAGTATATCCTTTGCACCAGGATATATGTGACAGCGCAGCCTAGGAATGTCACAGTACAAATACTACACGCTAAACGGGGGCAGGAGCAGTATTCTCCAAACCCAAAGGCCCGGAGTCTAGTCGAGGAACACAAGTTATTTCAAATAGATTTGTTGGCCATTTGCTTCTGCTCAAAATTGAAATAATCCTTCAACCCTACAGCTGGGCGTTGTAACATTCAGATGGGCCACTTTGACGTTTCATCTTGCTCTCTGGGCTTGCATCAGGCAGGGACGACAATTCCTCCATCCTTCCACGAGCTGCCATCATAAACTTGGGCTGCAATGGCGCCGACAGGGTTCAATTTCTTGTAAAATAGAGTCACCTTGCCATTGACAACAAGAGCACTGAAGCGTGTTCCGGGGTAAAAGGGTGCAACCTCAACGGTTCTGTCATCAACGCGGTGTTTGATTTTGGAGGGGCTGCTCTTGTCTGCAAAAAAGACATGCTTCTTGCCATCATTCACTGTAGCAAGGGGGGTACTGTTTCCCACTTCACTTGCTGGGACAAGGGTTTTCTTGTCTGGACAGGAAAAGCTAGTCAGATATCTGCGATATAGATATGTTTCGTCACAGGGAGGCTTACCATGCCATGTGTTGTCCTGACTGACCCAGTGATTGATATTTTGTCCATGGTCCTGATAGTAGAGGTCAATGGTCCCCTTGACGATACTACTTGCCAGGTCGGTTCCTGGGAGTGCCAGAACGCTCTCAGGTAACACTGTTTCGGTATACCACGGACTCTTCGGGACCCGGCGGATCTCGGTGATTTGTAGTTGAGCACCGCGCTCTCTGCTGGATGTCAGTAGCATTCGAAGAAATGCACCAATTGGAAGGTCTTACGTATTGAAGTAGACCCATTGGGATCCATCCGGATTCCAGTCGGAGCCATTGAATGACCCACCAGTAATCCGGGAGATCGACGCAGGATTTGCCGAAATTCCATCCAGCTTCCCATCTGTCCAGGTCCCGTCGGAAAGAACCTTAACTCTGTCGGCAACTTTCGCGCTGGAATCAAGGTAGACGACATGAATCTATACCCATAGTCAGCTGAGGACACCGCTCCTGGTTTACCCGTGTATTGGATTATACATACGGTCGACTTCTTTTCAAAATCCCCGTCGTGCTGAACATAGTATGCAGTCAGAGCCGAGCCACCCAGGGCAGCGTTACTAGTGACCGTGGAAGCCTTGGTCGTCCAGCTTGAGCCTGACTCAGAGTGGGCTTCGATGATATCTTTCCCGTTCTGATAATACAGAAAGCTGTCTTTGCCATTGGTTGTGACCGCAGCCAGCGCAGTGTTGACAAGGGAGCTCATCTTGTGCGGCAGAAATGGCTGTGTGGTAGTAGAATGATTTCCGGTAAAAGAGAAACGGTTGCTTCGCTGATGTTTGACAGAAGAGCAGGCTGGGCTTTATATCTTGGAGGGACGGACTTTGCGAAGGTGACAGTTAACCACAAAGACAGCAGGAGCGCCATACTGAGGCCAGTCGCAGCCAAGATGATGTGCTTGAGGGATTTCCTGCGTGCGGGGATGCCAAATATCTGATGAAAGATGATGCCATCCTGATAGATGGCCGAGGCCTCAGCAGAGCGAAAGTGTGCTGCATACGCTTGGAGAGGTGCGGCACTCCATAGTAACCCATGCACCTATGTGTTGGACGCATCTCAGAGGTCTGCTCAAGCAGTGGAATGGTGGAATGAACATGTGAAGACATTGCCATTTGCTGAATGTGACGGCCAGAACTTGCATGGCTGGCTGACCTGTGTGAGGTGCAAATTTCAACTGGATTGCAGAACCCAATGGCATCCTCATTCGTGCTTTTTTACGTCACAAACTGCAACAAATATTGCGAGTTGCATTACTGTTATAAATCAAAACTGTACTGTGCATTAAGCCATTCAGCTCGTTGCATATGCTTTGTGAACGTCAAGATGGACATTCTCCAGTCCATGGCGTTCAGACTCCTATATCACACTTCCCTCTTACATTCCATACCACCCCCTTCTAGAACGGAGGGAATTTCGAGTCTAGACAGGAAATACATCCACAAGTGCAGTATTTTCAGAGCATATGCCCCACGTTGGTTTATGGCGCGATTATTCTACGTGTTATGCATGCCAAGAGCTGAAGCGATCAGCGTCTCGTTGGGTGTTCATTCGCCCATCATTGTTCACGTAGTGCGAGTCATGCATTAGGACATGCTTCTTCACCAGCCGGATGTCGAGGAAACTCAGACCCCTGCAGGCTAGTCTCGAGCATGTCCATTCTTCCTTGGCATACCGCGCATCCCTGTTCCTTGGCTTCTACCCTATGGCATAATGTGGCCATACGGAAACAGTGTAACTGGGTGATTTCTATCGTCAGTGGTGTGATCACATATTATCGTCGCTTCATGCTATGGAAGTGCTTTAACTTGGTCTGATAACCTAATGTAAACTTGCTAGAGTAGACAGGTAACTGAGCAAAAGGCCTTTGCCTCATTACGACCTTTGTTATTAATGAATCATGTCCCTCAACTCACACAACACTGCGATTCCATGGTTTTTTCATCCACCACCCAGCAGCCACTACATGCGCTCCTTCGTAATGAAAATAAGTGGAAACCTTTCAAGTGCCGACTGCTGCAGGGTTATAGTACACTGACTGTGGGGTGGATTACTTTTGTTCATCCACATCCTCGAATTACTTGATCATATGCAAAGAAGCCTTACATAGCTCCGGCGGCAGTGTGTCTATAAATCGACAAACATCTCAGAGACTGTCAGCTTTGAAAGGAAGGGGCCGCTCCCTATAGTGCTAGCCGTATGCCGAGCGATCATTAAAAACTCGACCAGACCCCTTTCTTACTGGTAATTGCCAATGTTCCCCAGGCTGCTGTGTCAGATCCGGAATTTACCACTTTCAAGGGTGGAGAGCTACGACAGGATTAATCAAAGCAACGCGTCTTAGAACGCCAAGGAAAGATGAACTACCTATCATGTAGCGAGAGCTTCTCAGCTAGCCTTCATGTTTGATGCGCCCCTGGCTGCTGTGTTAGCCATTTTCTACTCTGGCTGAAGCGCCAAAGGAGCCAATGAAGGTGCTCACACCTTGAGCCACACGCTCGGCATGCATGGATCTATTTAAAACCCGAAGCAAATATGGCTTCGTTGCTTTTTCCTCTTTCTTTCCTTCTTCTTAGCCAGCCTTGATCTAAGGTCCCTTCAGTATGTATTATTCTAGTCTTAAATTGATCCATATTGACGACTTTATCAGATCGTCTTTTGGCTAGAACGAGTACTTTGTTCAGGCGTATGTTGTATAGATGCGCAGATGGTAGACATGACCTATGCCATCAGCCCTAAATGCAAGATCCTACATCATTGAGATACCTCCACTGGTTCAAGGCCAATCGGAATGTCCGACATTCCACATCTCTGAGAAGATATCCGGATGTATCAGCCGCACCACCAATCCTTTTGACTAGAACAATTCGTTTATGGTACTATGTTACATTCATTGTCAATATTGCCTAAGATAATCCTCAATAGCACCTTGTGTCGGGGCTTCCGCTGCACGAAGGGTACGAAAGTATCCACACAATATTGCATTAAGCTCCGCCCACCCTGAAAGGTGACTGCCCTTGACAAATTCGCCTTGAAGGGTTCTGAGTGTGCCACAGATTTACGTCAACATACTCGTCAAGCGTATACCAAGCATTCCAATTCGTAGGTTCACGAAAGACTCGGCGAACCTAGCCAAAAACCGTCTGGAAAAGTACAGCTGGAACGCCATGTTGGAAGACTGGGCTGGCTGAATACCCCGGGGCTACGTTTGAGGTAGTCTGCCGTGAATGCCATAGGATTTGGATTTAATGATTTTCTCGATTCATCTAGGACAGCCGTAGTGAGGAGCAACATTAAATGAGATACCCAAATGTTATAAATACACGCTCCCTTCATCTATTACACCAGTTCATCAACACTTGGATATCTTCGACTCCCTTTTCATCAAACCTGTCCATCTGTTGAAATCCCGCCCTTGTCTGGAACTCAAACCTCCAACATGCATTTGCAAGCACTTGTGCCCCTTATCCCCCTCTTTGCCAGCCTTACCGTTGGTCAATCATCTAGCACAGCGAGAGCGCTTTACTACAAAGTCT
Organism: Aspergillus nomiae NRRL 13137; assembly: GCF_001204775.2. Lineage (NCBI taxonomy): Eukaryota > Fungi > Ascomycota > Eurotiomycetes > Eurotiales > Aspergillaceae > Aspergillus > Aspergillus nomiae. Next base: position 98,959 of record NW_015378113.1, on the reverse strand, counting down.
GCCCTGAACACGACGGACAGGAGAAAGCAATCAACTCCAACGTCTTGGTCACGTACCATTGCGATCAGCGGCCAACGAGTAGAGACAGAACGGTCATATCCGCTGGGAGTCCGGATGAATGCGCTACCATATGCAGCAAGAGCGCCAGCTGCGAAGCCAGCTTGTGGGCAGGTAAAGAGACCACAGCTGGCCGACAGGCGAACACGGCCAAGTCGTGCGTTCTTTACCACAGCCTGGGAGGCTCCCTCATCCCTGAATCACACGTCGTTTACATGACATACCGAGCAAAGGAGGACCCTCTTTTCCCGGATGAAGATGACGAGTGCAAGGATGACAAGGCTCGAATTGGACATTTGCAAGTCCAAGTGGACGATCTGAAGCGCCAGTTGGAGACTTGCAATGGGAAATGCGAAAAGGGGTGCTTCGAGTGCCCGGAATACGACCAGGACCATATCTATGACCGAGGAAACGATTACAAGGTTTACTGCGGCTTGCGTAAGTAGCTCTATTCTTTCATCCGCATCAAGAGTGTTGTCTTGTCTTCTAATGGGTGTATCACCTAGTCGACGATGCCGGCTGGACTTCAGACGATCTCGCTACATTCGGCGACAAGACCCCGAAAGAATGTGTTCAGGCCTGTACTGATACACCGAAGTGCAAGCGCGCCATCTGGGTAACCGCTCAACCCTCAAACAAAAAGGGGAGCTGTTGGCTGAGAGATTACACGGTGCGAGCTGGTCCTGTTCCCACGAAGAAGACGGGTTATAGCAGTGCTCACCTGCAGTGAGGGCATGAAATAGATTGATCCTTTGCCGCATGCACATAACTCTCTTCGCGCGATTTGAATGGAGTGGTGCGCAGTATCTATACTCCTGCTTGGTATTCAACATATCTAGTATGCAATCACTATTGATGGGAATCGCCCAATCTCCTTTGTTTGGCTTTTATTTAGGAAAACGATAACAGATACTCTCTGTATTTCATATTAGTTATAAATTTACATCCGTCTTGTTGTTCTTGCTAATCTCTGTCCCTGTATGAGTGTTTCTTATACTGTGGCACTTGTCTAAGGTCAGGGCTAATCCTATATGTCTATCAACATGAAGAGAGTGCACACCCAGTAGTTTGTCATGCGTACTGACTGCAATTCGGCACATTATTGAATAGTTCTATTATCTAGTTCACATCAAGACGTACATGGTATAATTATGATTGATTCTACAAGGATGAACAAGACTGAGAGGTATATTCCGAATCTCAAACACTCCTCGCCGGGTCGTCACTCGAATAAACCGACATCTCAACCTGCTTCGTAATGCCTTGATCCGACCGATTCGACGACGTTTGATGGCTACCGATAACGGTGTTGTGCGAATAGGGGTTTAGAATACGCTCAATACTACACGTTTCGGCATCGTTATTCGTCGCTAATTTACGGCGCGACTGAGTGGTTGCATTCTCACCTGTGCGACGATTCCCAGAAAAGGGGTTGTGCAGTTCATACGAACGGGAGAAGCTGTGGCTGGAGAATTTCTTGACGGAAGACATGACCAGCGGCCGGATGCAAGGGATCGACGAGGTGATGATAATCACGGCGTTTTCCACGTAGCCCCAGCGGATGAGCTCAATGCCGCCGGAGGCACCTAGGTTCGTGATGCTGGGGAGTTGGTTGAGTTTCGTTGTTTTCACGATAGATGCCACCATCGCCCTGGGCAATCGTTAGCAGCTGTGCGTTTCCTATGCTGAGAGAATCGGAGAACGTACACAAGACCCAGACTGAGCAGAACGATCAAGCCGAGCTTGACGCGCGTTTTCAGGTTGAGATTCCAAAAGACAGGGATGGGGAACACGGCCAGAAACAAGTCGGTGGCTGAGTTGACGGCTGGTAGGCAGTTAGTTACGCGGTCTTGTGAGAGAAGAAGGCCATGGCGAGGAGACGTACTGTTGGAGTAGTAGGCAAACTTGATAACTGCGCTACTGTCACCGCACGTCGTCTTCACGGTCGGATCCCAGAGAATCCGGACATCACGACAGATGCTAAGAGGGAGCACAGCGGAGACGATGTTGCCGGAGAGCTGCCAGATCATGATAAACCATAATGCGAATCGGTACGTTTTGTTGGAGCCGAGGATAGCGAGGAGGTATATGATAAAGGAGCAGCGGGCAATTGTCGTGCTCATAGTCACAATCGGAACCTCAATCGCGATGGCTTTCAACACGGCCTCCATATCCTTAAGCGGCACGGTCTCCAGGTTCTTTCCAAAACCATGACTGACTGACAAGGTCAAAAAGACCGTTGCGACGATCGCCAGAATCTGGGCGAGTCAGTTGACGTAAACCTTCAGGTATGGGGGAGGCCAACAGAGATAATTGGCATAGGGGTGGGTAAGGGCACATACCATAGCAATGATCATCAAGATGTCATCCACGCGGAATTGGCCGATCTTCAGCTTAGCGAAGACCCTGAGAACAACAATCAGCGTCGCCAGGGCCACGGCGACCCAGATTCCCGTCCGCAGGGCTGGGCCGCCATCAGGTTCACTTGCGCCCATGTCTTTTGCACCCTGAGCAGGACCGGGATGGTGAAGGAGAGTTACAGGGGGTGGACTTATTGACAGGGCCTCTTCAACCAAAACATTGTGGAGGCACCGCAGTGTCAGTCATACTGGACCTGGTCCTGCCAGCTAGATGGCGTCGCACATATAACTAGTCATGACTTTTTAAAGTTTGAACAAGAGATCTCAATCCGGGCTCGAGCTGCCTGACTTTCCGGCTGGATCGAGGGATAAGCGAGTAGGAAACCAAGGTTACCCCCAAATTTTCTCAGGATCCGGCATTGCTTGTGATCCCCGTGGAAGATTCTTTGACAAATAGTGCTCTCAGGTCGGCGACATACCAGCCAGGTACCCGATTGTGGCTAATTTCAACCGAAATTGGACGCTCTCTTTGGCTGACTGGTGACCATAGGATTCGGTATTGCGCCGCTGAGATTTGAGGGTGTCTCTTGAGAACCAAAGATTGGCGTGGGTCTTTATTGAACTTAAAAAATCCCGACTGCCAACCATCAGGCAGGCCTAAATGGCATCTGGGACTTCTCGAAAGAGGATCCACTGTGCATGATGCACGCCCTGGCCGAGGCGCCGTGAGCTGCAGCCGTTTTATACGAATTCAGTAACAGTGGAATCGACAAGCGCCGGCGACAGTTTCATGTCAATGTTAATCTCGACGCTCAGAGGGGGAGAAATAGTAGATCAGACTGGTGACAACCCTGAATTTTGGACTACATGACAAGAGCCTTGCCACCGGAGTAACGGAAATGACCCATTCCTTCCAGGATCCGCCGGTTGTTCCAAACCCTTGCGCCGTTCGGCGTATACGAATTTTCAGATATAGTGGGTTACATTCGCCCTTACTACTTCCACCACGGGAGAAAAAGCAAGACACCGAGAAACCGAGTCTATGCCCAGTTCGGCAAATACACGAGGCAATGCTTGTTCTCCATGGGCTTGCGCCAACTGGGTCCGCGTCCAATAATTCGAAGACTGGACCTTTTGTGGCAGACTCTCAGACCAACAGGCAGACCCACTCCTGCGCAGGCAGAAACAGAGTTTTCCGGTCCAGAACCGGAAAAGGTTTAGGGCTTCAGGTTGGAAAAAGGGATGACGAGATGGAATACTCCTATGATGTTAGTCAGAGACCAGCCTCGGAGCACTTGCATGGCATGGTCGCTACCAGAAGGGAGGTATAGAAGTTCCCCTTGGCATCGGATATCGTGCCTAGCCTCATGGAAGTGCGGATCGATCTGGGGACGGACGTAAACTGAGGATGGACAATGCGCCGAGAGATATATCAGATGCATTCCTCGGATGTCGCCGGCAAATCGTGAAGCGATATCCACCCCGTTCTCGACGGTTTGGTTCCTCCGCCCAGACTAGACGCGCTTGGGGAAACATCTCCGGACGCTGCTCATGAGGTTCCTGGCGACGATGCCTCCGCCACAGACAATAGATCAAGATGCCTCCCCTGACGCCTCGGTGTAGTGCAAAAGCGCAGAATTAATGTGCGATATAAATTCACCCTGGTCCGAGCCGTTGCGACCGTGAGATTTTTGTGCTCGTCGTAAATCCCTCCCTGCTTCCGCATTCTCTCCCCTGCACAACCATGAAGGGCTCCTGGATGTTGGCCGCCACCGCGGCGGCGCTCACTTCAACTGCGTTTGCGGATTACAACTGCCACTGCCTCCCTGGTGACAGCTGCTGGCCCTCCACGTCGTCCTGGGAATCGCTCAACACCACGGTCGGTGGTCGCTTGGTCGCAACCGTGCCTATTGGAAGCCCCTGCCATGATCCCAACTACGATGCCGCTGCTTGTGCGGCGTTGAAGTCCGACTGGACTACCCCACTGCCTCAGTATGTGCTACGAGTGATGGTTGCTTCATGATTGTCGCTTAACGCCTGCGACCCCGGCAATGAGAAGATACTAACGGTAGTCCCCGAACAGTCTCGAGTCTTCGTCCTCGATCATGCAGACCTACTTTGCCAACCAGAGCTGCGACCCCTTCACTGCGGAGTCCCAGCCATGTCTCCTGGGCAACTTTGTCAGCTACGCAGTCAACGTCTCGTCCAGCGACGATGTCATTGCCGCCGTGAAGTTTGCCAAGGAGAACAACATCCGTTTCGTTATCAAGAACACTGGTCATGAGTGAGTTTCCTACGGAATTGCCCTGCATCTGGACAAGGCTGACCAAGATTCCTCCAGCTATATGGGCCGCTCGACCGGCGCTGGGGCGCTCTCCGTGTGGACGCACCATCTGAATGATATTGAATACAAGGATTGGTCGGATTCGTACTACCAAGGTCCCGCATTCCAGGTTTCCGCTGGTGTGATGGGATACCAGATCCTCAACGCCGCCCATGCGAAAGGGCTGGCCGTTGTGACCGGCGAGTGCCCGACGGTCGGCCTCGCTGGTGGCTACATCCAGGGTGGTGGTCACTCGGCCCTGAGCACCAAGTTCGGCCTGGGAGCCGACAACACGCTGGCCTTCGAGGTTGTCACCGCCGACGGCCAGCTGGTCACGGCCTCTCGCACCCAGAACTCCGATCTGTATTGGGCTCTGAGCGGCGGTGGTGCTGGCAACTACGGTGTGGTCATGTCCGTCACCGTCAAGGCTCACCCTGACGCCAAGATCTCTGGCGCTGGCCTCCAGTTCGCAGCCACGGCCAACAACACCGAGGCCTTCTGGGAGCTGTCGCCAAGTTCCACACCCTGCTGCCCGAGATGACCGATCAGGGCGTGACGGTGATCTACCAGATGGTGTCGGGCATCTTTGCCATCAACCCCTTGACCGCGTACAACAAGACCGCCGACGACGTCAAGTCCATCCTGGCGCCCTTCACCACCGCCCTCGCGGACCTCGGCATCACCTACAAGGTCTCCTACACCGAGTATGACACCTATTACGACCACTACAACAAGTACATGGGCCCTCTGCCCTACGGCAACCTCGCGGTCGCCACGTACCAATACGGCGGCCGTCTGATCCCGCGTGACGTGCTCGAGAACAACCCCAGCGGCATGGCCTCCGTGCTGCGCAACCTGACCAGCCACGGCGTCGTCGCCGTCGGCGTGGGCATGAACGTCTCGCAGCCGGGCAACGTCTCCAACGCCATCTTCCCGGCGCTGCGCAACGCCGCCGTGACCATGCAGATCGGCACCAACTGGAACGAGACCGCGCCGTGGTCCCAGATGGTCGCGGACCAGTACAAGATCACCAACGAGTACGTGCCCCAGCTCGAGGCCGTCACCCCGGGCAGCGGCTGCTACCAGAACGAGGGCGACTTCCGCCAGCCCAACTGGAAGGATACTTTCTTCGGCAGCAACTACTCCCCTCTGCTCACCGTCAAGTCGAAGTGGGATCCCACCAACTTCTTCTACGTCCTCAAGGGTGTCGGCAGCGATGCCTGGACTGTGTCCGAGTCGGGCCGGATGTGCCGCGCCTAGTAATTGCTTTCCGGCGTTGTTTTCCTTTTTAAGTTACATAGACTTATAGACTGTGATCTTTCTCTGATACCTTGTGATACAAAAAGAATTTCTAATACACTATGAGAATTAATGAACATATCTTTCTATAATCCAACATGTCATCCATTTCCGTGTCTATATACTAGGAAGTAGACTTCCGTACAGGGAGAGTGAACGTGGAGACGAAAGCACTGCAGGACAGGCATGTCTTTTTGCCGCAGATCTTGGGTCAGCCCGTGGATCCCAAATATGAGCACAAGGTGATGACCCCACGTGTGTGATAAGGTTAAACCACGGCTCTTCCATGCATGAACCCTTCTCTATTAGGCACAATGTCCGTGTACTTGCTAGCATCTGTGGCGAACATGATCGCCAGTCGTAGTGGAGCATGTCGTCGGATCTAGCGTTGACCCAAAAATGGGACTCTATTAAGTACTATGCATTATCTAAACCAAATGACGATCATTCGAGACCCGGTAAGAGCTTCTATATGCCATGCCCCCGAACAATATCTAGTGTATTCTGCCCGGGCCGAGGTAGTCTTGCTTTTAAATCGATGGCTGTTAAACAAAGGATTCATTTTTTCGTCTCCGGGCGGCGGAATCGTCCTGTGGCTCGAAGAAATCGCCTCGTTCGAGGTCGCTCTCGCCCTGGCCCTGGGATGAATTTCCCGGTCTCCCACTACTGCTGCCCCCGGTGGGTCCCTTCTCATCCCTCATATCCGGGTGATCATACACGGTCGGTAATTCCTCATCGTAGCCATGCACGCCACCCACACTCTCCATAGTAAACGGACTAGCCGTGGGAGCGTCCAGCGCGTTAAGTTCCTCTGGGGAGAAAACCCACGGGAACAAGAAGGCGCGGACGGGAATAAGCAACAAGATAATAACAGGGAACCCAATAGCAGCGATAGTCTGGGTGATGGCAAAGGTGCCACCGAAACCAATCAGTTCAATAATGACAAACAGCCAGATGGACCAGCGGCGTTCCAAACGCTTCAGCGGATGCGATGAAGCAGTGAACCCGTGTTCCTGGGCTAGGAAGATCAGCTTCTGGGTGATACCGTTTCCCTCCAGGGCCTGGACGCCCATGACGAAGAAGAGCCCGGCTAAGACGCTGCGGGATCAGATGGATGACAATCAGCAGTGGCCCGGACATGGTGCCGAGGGTCATTATTCCCTGTGCGAGATTGCTGAACCGCTGTTCGACGACGTGGTCTATCACTCGCACCACTTTGCCCTTGTTTTCTTCGTTCTCGTCCGTGACGTGTCGCGTGACGCATAGCGACGCGGTGTGGAAGGGCGCTTGTGGGATCAGTCCGTTCGGCGCGGGAAGGCCCAGGATTCCTGCCACTCCTGTTGTGATCCCCAGGAGGAACATGTCCCAGTGGAATCCGGCGGGTTTCCGTAGGGGAAATTCGCTGCCTTGTGCGATGAGCGAGGAGACTGGGATCCAGGGGTCAGCACAAGTGTTGCAGGGATGAAAGGGAAGCATAAAGTGGAAGAGTCTTACCGTTGTGGTCAAAGTAAAACAAGATCGTCAACAGCAAGGCGAATGGGATAGCGAGGAAGATATCGCCGACGCTGAGATCCCAGAAGCGCACCAGCCAACCACGGTCCGCTGTGGGAAAGAAGGATTTGCTGATCGGGAGAGTCGAGACGCTCACGTCACGCATATGTCCGAAGTGAACAAAGCCCGTGAAGAAGACGATGGTCAGTACGGTGCCGTAGTCCTCGATGAACTTTCGAACCCAGCGATGGAAGAGGCTGCTTTTGCCGATTTCACCACAGACCCAACCGCTCATGAGAACTAGCAATGCCACCATGATGCTGAGATATGCGGACGTCTCCCCGTCTGAACCCCATTGTCGGGTGAGGACCTGGATTCCCTTCTGGAGATAGACGAACGCTACATAGAACCCGAAAATGTCGCATGAGAATCGAGTGACGTATGTCAATCCATTGCACATATTGGTAATGGCGATGATCCAGTGCATAATGAGTGACCATCTGCAAAATAAAACAGTGTCAGCGGGTCATACACTACCCCCGAGGCTGGAACCGCACTTACATGCCTATCCATGCCATGAAGCCCAGGTAATTGGTGCCTCGCGGTGCGATGATATCATAAACCGTGTAGTTGAAGACCGTGATCGGACCTATCTACATGGTTAGTGACCAAGCTCCTAAGATTCGAGAGTGATGCGTTAATGGACTCTATCCACAACAGACAGAACACTGACCAGTGACACCGACAATGACAAGCGGCTGGGCAGCGAACAAGGAAAACACCACTGCTCCAAGCACCGATGCGAGCAGGACTTCGTTCACGCCATAGTTCTGGTGGGTTTTTTCAAACATATCCAACGAGAAGGCCAGGGCCGGCAGGATGCTACGGCAGTATCAGTATTGCACCCAATATGCAGTCCTATTATATGGTCGGCGCATTGATGAATTCATCAGACGGATTCGTCGTCAATGTACCTACTTGGCAAAGAACATATAAACTGTCGCCGGAACCACTCGATAGTCCCACGCGTCGGTCCAATCACTTATAAAGAACGGAGCTCTCCTCTTAATGTCGTGAATCATGCCTCGGAAGAAGTGTATGCGCCACCATCTTGATTTCCTCGCAGACGTCGCGGCAGACCGACGAGTGGCGTGTCGCGACAAGCGTTCGGGGTCCTGTGAAGCGCTGGGATCGCCCATTTTGCGCCGGCCACCGAAAATGTGGTGTGGTGTGAAGATGCCTCTGGGCTGGAGGAGTGAACAAATAACGATGTTCTTATATAGACTCCACTCGGAATTAAAAACTGGAGATCTATACTCGGAGGGGGGAGTTCCGGTTGGGGAAGCGAATCGGCAAAAACACACCCTCTCAACAGGCAAATCAACAAGTACTACTATGATAAAATAAAATAAAAGAAGAAGGGGTAGGAGGAAAAAGAAGACGACGACAAGGTGTAGGACTTTTTTCTATTGACTAGTAGGAGATTTTCCCTTTTTTTAACCCTCGGGAAAACGCAGCTTTTTCTTCTGCCGCATGAGCCAGGGAGAATAAAGACTGGTGGAGGCGCGCCTTAGTTAGGCACTGGCCAAATAGCATGTCGAACTAAAACTCGGATCATCTGGAAGGCAAGAGAACTATTGGTGGCCAGAGTCGAACCTCGACGTGCCTGGGGTTCTGGCGTCGGGGTAAAAAGATTCAGAATTTATGAGATCGGAAAAGTTTTCGCGGATCCCGTGCCTCTCTCAACCCTCAAGAGCAAGGCCACCGATGCAAGCAGTATCAGTCGTAGTATCGACTATCTCTAAAGCTCATGTCTCAGAAGGCGAAGGGAGAAGAACAAGGCTATCTAAACAATCCAGGGAACTTCATAAAAACACCACCCAGCTGCTGAGCCAAATGATATCTTCACGGACCCGCATTTTCGTTTCTTGCCTCCCGAGGTGGAGATGACGCCAAGCAAAACTGACCGCAATCTCTGCCTTCATTGGACTGGTGGGTCAGTCAGAATGCTGCCCGGGCAGAAACTTGGCTGATGATGATTGAGTTGAAGAAGGCTTGGAATTGTTGACCATCGCTTGTCTGCAGTTCTTTGGTTCCTGGACCACTAAGCGGCTGACTGAGGTGGAATGATAGATTTACAATGGTTGAGCCACTTGCATACCGTCCATAGATACCGCCAGGTTAAAGAAACAGAAAAGAAAATAAAATAAAACTTTTCTATTTAGAATGGAAAGACAGCACATTATACATTACAGGATGAGTCAACACCCATGCCCGTCCAGCAAGAGTAGCAAATCAATTGGTGACATTTGGCTCGTTGGTATACAGGGATGCAATTGAACCCGGTACTCACATCGGTAATCGTACAGGTAAAGTGGAAACAAGAGTGAGCAGGGTGTCCACTCAAGCATTATGGACTATATGCTGGTGGCGTATCCTCTGCAGGGTCACCAGTATGCATGATTCCTTGCGACGGTAGAAACCTCCTGCCTGTGTAGACTACCTGGATTGGGAGCTCCAGCTTAACCGCAGCGTGGCCGTGCCCGGAAATAACCATATATATTTTCAGACTATATCTTCTGGAGACAAGCATGGAAGAAAATGATGGTGTTAGATATGCAGGATTGTGGCACTTGAATGTCATTTCTGCCTCACTCTCCCAGATACTCTCAGTACCTAAATTGATGATTAGCAGCTCCGTATATTAGAAGGCTATAGACTACCGAAAGTCCAAATATACTGCTTCCAAGGGATATACGAACCCATTTCTGATAGTGTCCAACGAGGAAAGCAAATCTTCCTCAGCTGGCTTGGGTAGGACTTGCGCGTTTCGAAGGTGAACGGAAAGGCGGCAGCATCACACGTCGCTGGTGATCGTCGTTGTGGTTGAATAGAGATAAATGTGCTGGCCTTAAGATTCGAGCGAACGATGCCATAGAACCGCGGCGGAGGTATTCGCATGGCGCCGCCGTTCTTCGGCGATCCGTATCGAAGCCGCAATCGTACTGATGTCGCAGCGCCCTCTTTCTCCGGCGAAAATTCAAGAGGCAGTGGCTCGTGGCTATAAACGTGAAGTTTCCCAGCCGGTTGGAGTAACGGACTACGGAAAGTCTTCAAGGCAGAAAGTTGGTATTCTCCGGGGAAGTCTTCGGTACAAACTGGTGGTTGCCGTCCCTGCGAAGCCCACAATGTGAACGGCCGAGTCGTTTCCACCACGCAGTGCCCTTCAATTAGGAACTGCGCGCGTATTCGATAGTCAATATTGCAGGTTCCCTTAGAACATGAGACCGCAGTCCGATGACTCGCTGGCGAGAAACTGATATGCAGCGATGAGGGGATTTGCTGGCCGTATTTGTTCGACACGGCGCCTGTTAGACTATTAGGCACTAGAAATCGGAAGTGATAGCATTGATCTACGTCGCTGATAATCTGCTGCTCTAGATAGGTGGCATTCAAGTTAATAATCTACTTTGTCGAATGCCCTCGGCACTGGTCAGCCATGGATCTCGTTCAATCCTATGTTCGATAAGACGCCATGCCTTTTGATAAACGTATGTGTGATAAAGCATTGTCGGGGATTCCCCCACAAGGTCGACATGGTTGAATAGGGTTCCTGCGATGAAGCCTGTCAGATATTAAGGCATAAATAGTGCTGTCGCGCTTTTGTCTGTTGCTAGGGTTGTTCTTTACCTTCTAAGGCTATTTTCACTATGCCAAATACCGGAGCTCTCTGGTCTTTTGACGAAACAACAACTGTCCCTTTGACGCCTTGACCGCTCTCGAAGATAGGAAGATGCCCGTGTTTGCGATGGCCCGAGGTCCATGGCGTAGTATTGGGGAATAATATATCTAGACTAACAGCCATTGTGATGAGATCAGGCTGTGCGGTCGCGTCGCAGAGACATGATCGAGCGATGCTCGTCCCTCCATCCATCTCACGATTTGCGGCTCCATCCTGCCATATATAAACGCCCTCGCAGCGGTGAGACTTGCATTGTTTACTGCATGGTCACAAGGATGTGCCAGGAAACGTCGCTTCTTTCTACTGACCAAAAGAATCCCAACCTACTCACTAGGTTCCCTCCGAAGAGGCGCCGAAACCCAAATGACGGATATACTACCGGCTACCAGCCGTCAGGACAAACGAGATAAATATTGGAGCGCACAATGGCAGCTACTTCCCGGGCTCGTTTGCAGTTGCGGTGTAACATAATGACGTCCAACGTGCATGCGACGAGTCCGATAGCTTGCTTGGCTGCAGGGTGACGTTTCCTGGAAACACGTCATGCTAGATAGCGAAGTTGGACAGGTAGGAGTAGACTGTGATCTAGAATCCGGTTCTACTGTTCTGTTTTGCCTGCCTGAAAAGTCCAACTTACAACGCAAGTGGCACTCTTAGCTGTTCGCTATGCCGCATACCCCACTAGCGGCATTCTTCTTTTTCACTTGTCGATCTGTAGAAATAAGCATGGTAATTATTTGGCGTAGTCTCCACGCTCTCTAGTGCATAGCCTGCGCAAAGACGAACAAGCGTGCGCCATTACTTAATATTGTACTTTGCCTACTTACCCCGCTATATCTTGTGTGTAGTAACAATGCCAGTTTAGCCTAATTAAGGAGAAAAAACATCCATCGATAGTGATAGCGTATTTTATGGAGTTATAGTGATAGGCAGCCTCTCCAATATGTAACTGTCATGTATGGTATATTAGGGTTTACATTATATAGTCAACCGATGACCCAGACATAATACAAAAGTCTTTGAATTGGTATCTTACCAGCATTAAATCCAGTACTCTATATATATATTTTAAACCAGATTGCTCATCACTGGCTAGGAGATAATGCCACCATCAAGAGCTACTATACAAAGAAGAGATGTACTGATCATACTCCGGGGCCCGCAATGAGTGTCTTGATCCCCTTCCCTGATCTCACCTCCTCAAACGCCTGTGGCGCATCCTCAAACTTGAAAACTTGCGTGATCAGCGCCTTGACATTGATTTTCCCGGCAGCAATCAGCTCAATCGCGAGCTTGTAATCGCCACTCGAATATCGGAAGCTCCCCCGAATAACGAGCTCCCTTGTGCATGCCGTCGTGATTGGAAACTTGACTTCCTCCTTGCCCATCCCTCCTTGAACATACGTTCCGCCAGGTTTCAAGATATGGATACCTGTGTAAACCGAGGGCTCTGCACCAGAGGCTTCGATCACAACATCCGCGCCTACTCCGAGTTCATTTTCTTCTCGAAGCCGAACGGCGTTATCAGCCGGAGAGGAGTCCAGGCCCGGGAGGAAATGAGCAGTTGCCGCGTAGGCACGGGCGAATTCCAACCGCTTAGTCTGTACATCAACGACAATCACCTTGGAGGCCCCAAAGGCTCGTGCCACCGCACAGCACAAGAGGCCAACGGGCCCTGCACCAAATACCACTACCGACTGTCCCGGCTGCAGCGCGGCCTGTCGAACGAGATGCACCGCAACACTGAGGGGCTCCACAACGGCGCCCTCTTGTAAACTGACACTCGGAGGAAGCCGGTAGCAAAAGTCCTCTGGAAGGACATAGTACTTGGCCAAGGTGCCGTCAAAGGGAGGAGTAGCAGCAAAGGCCATCTCGCTGCACAGGTTGTATTTCCCGGCTTTGCAGAACGTGCATCGCCGGCAGGGCACTCCTGGTTCTAGGGCCACACGATCGCCCACTGTCAGCGTTTTCACCTTGGAGCCAACCTTCTCGACTACTCCAGCCGACTCATGGCCCAGCACCATCGGCTTTTCAAGCACAAATTGGCCAATTCGGCCCCGCTGCCAGTAGTGGACCTAAACAGTAGTTCAGCCTGAAATCCTTTCCATTATTTTCTCCAAATATAAAAATGAGAAGGAGCCTACATCACTGCCACATATCCCAGTGTATTCAATCCTCACGGAAACATCGTAGGGCTCCAACAAGTCTGGTATCGGGCGATCCTCGAACTCAAGCTCTTTCACGGCTTTCAGCACCAGCGATGGGTTCTGGGACGGCAATGTCAGGTAAGGACTTGGAGTCACAACAGAGCTTTTAAATTTCTCACTTTCTCTTTGTTGATCATATTTTCTGGTCTGCCTTTTTTTGAAATATGCAGCTTTCGGTGCTCAAGAAAAAAAGCAAACAACACGGACACACAATTCGACCTGTCACACAAGAGGTCTTCCCTCCCTTTTAAAGCTCATCCTGGGGCGAAATCTACTAGCAATTTAGCATGATCCATTTCTCTAGATCATGAGGTTTGAGCTGTGGAGAGAGGAAGCTAGTACTCTCCACGCAGTGGACAGTATGGCTGTGATCGGGAATGGACGGCGTTTTGGCCGACGGGGCAGTGGATGCGTGTGGATCTCTGGGGAAAGAATGTGGATCCCCCGATGCATCCGGCCACCGAAACTCTTTGGAGCAGTTGGAAATCCAACGGCAAAAGACGCCGTTTGCTCCGTCTGGTATGTTCACCGGTCATTCTGGGGATCAAGTTCCATAGCACAGCACATTATCATCGCCAACATTCTGAAGTGGCCCGACTCTGGTCTCGAGTCTTAAGTACCATCGTAGCTCCCGTAGAATCCTAGAGTAGCAATTTCCTACAGAGCAATCCACCATGCAACTCCAACAGAGCTACTACATAGGCGTCGACGTGGGCACGGGGAGTGCACGCGCTTGTGTCATCGACCATACTGGAGAGATAGTCGGATTGGCGTCCGAAGATATTGCTCTCTGGCATTATGGACAGGTGTACTATGTGAGTTGTGCCCAACGTCTTATGTGTCTGGTGACGACCAACGGTTAACCTGGTGTATTGGGTAATAGGAACAATCCACCACAGACATATGGCGCTGCATCGGCTTAGCAGTGCGTCGCGCACTCGCCGGGAATAAAATCGACCCATCGCACGTCCGTGGCATTGGCTTTGACGCAACTTGCTCTCTCGCTGCCTTTTCCACCGATACCGACGAGCCCGTCTCCGTTACTGGTCCCGAGTTTAATAGTGAGCGAAACGTGATCCTGTGGTTGGATCACAGAGCCGGAAGCGAAACAGACAAGATCAATGCAACTGGACACAAGGTATTGAGCTATGTGGGAGGGAAAATGTCTATTGAGATGGAGATCCCCAAGATCCTGTGGCTGAAGAATAATATGCCGACCGAGACATTCGCAAAGTACAAGTTCTATGACTTGGCAGATGCTCTCACTCATATTGCGACCGGTAGTGAGACGAGGAGCTTGTGTAGCCTCGTCTGCAAACAGGGCTATCTGCCGAAAGAACCTGAGAAGGGCGCGGCCGGTGGATGGGCTGTGGACTTCTTCGAGACCATTGGACTTGGCGAATTCACAGAGAACAATTTCACTACAATTGGGGGAAAACATGGCCTGGTGAGTTGCATATTTCAAGGCGTATCCAACATTGGGTCGGTTCTTTCCAGAGGTGCCACAAGTATCTAATCAACGGTTGAACAGAATGGTCAACATCTCCATGCAGGAGAGCTCGCCGGCTATCTATCTGAGAAAGCAGCCAGGGAGCTAGGTCTACCAGTCGGCATCCCCATTGGTAGTGGTGTGATCGACGCCTATGCTGGCTGGATAGGCACCGTCGGGGCCAAGGTTGATCTCCCCAACAACTCTAGTGACAAGAGACAAGAGCTCTTTACTAGACTCGCTGCGGTGGCAGGAACGTCCACATGCCACCTCGTCATGTCGCCGAATCCGGTTTTCGTGCCTGGAGTTTGGGGACCGTATCGAGATGTTTTACTGCCGGATTGCTGGATGGCCGAAGGAGGGCAATCTGCAACGGGCCAGCTGCTCAAACATGTCATTGAAACCCATCCAGCATATAACCAGGCGAAGGATTTGGCAGAAGTGAAGAAGACCAACATTTTCACGTTTCTGAACGAGCATCTACGGGAGATGGCTGAGAAAAGCTACGCCCCCTGTGTTGCCTACCTCGCACGCCATTTCTTCTACTACGGCGACCTTTGGGGCAATCGATCTCCCATGGCCGATCCAAAAATGACAGGCTCTATCATCGGCTTGACAAGCGATACATCAATCAACAGTCTTTCAATCCTCTACTACAGCACGTTGGAATTTATCGCGTTGCAGACCCGGCAAATCATTGAGAGCATGAATCGGTCCGGTCATCACATTACCTCCATTTTCATGTCGGGATCTCAATGCCAGAATGACATCCTAGTCAACTTGATTGCTTCTGCCTGTGACATGACTGTTGTGGTTCCGTTTTATGTCAATGCAGCAGTGTGTCACGGCGCCGCGATGTTGGGTGCCAAAGCTGCCACCGCAGATGCGAAAGGAAACACGACCGACCTCCAAGAGATTATGGAGAAGATGAGCAAGCCAGGCAAATGTTTCTTTCCGAGTGAGGATGAGAGAGAGAAGAGTTTGCTGCGGGCAAAATACCACGTCTTCCTCGACCAATGTCAAAAGCAGAGAGAGTACCGGGCGCTGGTTGACCAGGTCCTGGCAAAGTGAGCCATGAGGGCTATGAGTTCACCAGCATAATGGAGGTCGCGCGACACTAGCAACTCAGTGGACATTGAATCAAACGATCACAAAGCGCAATGCGTCGTTGGCAACCTAGCGTTGCAGCATACCGTCACCTACCAAGATACCATCAATGGTCCAAGGGCCTAGATCAATACTCGCAAACAGGCATTCTATACTGACAAGAGGTGCTTGAAGCGAATTTAGCTAATTTCTAATTGTTCATGAATTTGGGCTAGATAGGGCAAAATGAAACATAATGATAACGTCTACCTTATGAGTGATTTACCCACTAGAAATATATCTTTAGGGACGCGGGGTATCCTTTTACAGAGGTGAATCTATATTTGCAGTTGTAGTACTTCTCTACGATGATCCAACATTGTATTATGATAAAGAAATAAATTAACAAGAACTGAGTAACTTGTGCATGGGGATCCATCGTGCTATATATAAGAATGCAAGTACGCGTCCAGTGATATATGGCGACGCCATGTACCCATGATAGCTGTTTGGATTGACCACTCAGGTTCACGACTTTAAGAAAATATATTCCAGGATAATAGAAATTTTGCAAAGCTTTCGTAGTAGATCCTCTGGAAGAAGCAAGAAAACATGAGGCTAAACTTAATGGAATAGTGTCAGGGGGAAAAAAGAAAAGCAAAAGATTAGTGCATCATCCGTGAATCGAACACGGGCCTCATCGATGGCAACGATGAATTCTACCACTAGACCAATGATGCTGCTGAGCTATTGGCTCTTGATGGAAGAATCTGGCTTATTTGGTTTTATATTCCAAGACAATATGGTACAGTGCACGGCATAAGAATTAGGTGAGCACCATGGCTACGTTGCTGTATAAAAGAAACTATCACTCCCCGATCTTCCCCATGTAAAACTACGCCACCGGTAGGTATTTCCATATAACAGAGCGCTGAATCGTACTTCAGGAATGTTGTCTTTCACTCTAATACACTCGTGGAACTCGGTGGACTCAGCCACGGGACAGAGAAGTAAAGGGATACATGTGTCCATGGTCGGACAAAGTAGCTTACCTTCTAGTGGTACAGTTCTATTAACGAATTGGCGCTAGATGAGTAGAATTCACTAATCTGCAACGTGGTGTCAACTGAGATTCGAAACTATATACTTATGTATTGTTAACTATCGCTATGTACAGGCATATTCTGAACAACAGGTTCTTTTGGGGGCATATCGTGGACTGCGGACTCCCCTGTAACACTCGGCTCCTCATCCAGTGCATATGTCCCCTTCCCATTTTCCATACCCGTCCTGATCAGAGCGTATCTCTTGTCTAGCTTCATCAGATGTGCCGCCCGTTCAGATGCACTCCACGACGAAGTGTCTCGGAAATCGTCCAGCATCTTACTCTTAGCAATCCAGGGAATCATTGAACCAATTGATCGGGGACTCCGGGGAAAATCAAACCGCCTCTTTCTGGTGATAAACACATACATGAGGACAAATGTGTCGAAGCCTATAATCAGGAAGACAACGATAAAAGCCGGCCGAACCGGAATAAAGGACATGAAGGTGTCGTAAATAGTAGCATCGGGAATCCGTACGGGCTTTGACAGGCGATTGAAATGAAAGTCACGATGGAGCGTGACATCGGCAGCAAAGACTGTCTGGTAGACTAGGGTTGCCGCCTCGATCAAGAGGTCAATATCGATTGTAGTTAGGTCATTTGTGTTCTGCTGCTTGTACACATGGGCAGCCAAGAGTCCGAACCAATTCTGCAGTATTTTATGACGGCTCTTTGGAGGATACTGGGTGATATTAGACTCAAGTGGATTCGCGAATGCTCTGTTGTAGTTAGCCAGGCTTGCAGTGATATTGGCCAGTACGGGGCCCTCCGTGATGTCGGTTCCGTTCATAGCATCATAGGTCTCCACATATCCGCGAAGGTCGAAGGTGGCAAGAAAGGTTTGGATCGTAGCACTCGACTCGCAGTACAGGGTTGCAATGTTCCCTGTTGGAACTTGATCAAGCCCCGCCTCATTCAATTGGGCAACGACCAGAATGCCAGGCCTTCGGCATAGGGGATGCCTTTGGTCTGATTCGGTCGGGGCGATGAAGTCAACGCTAACCGGCGCTTTCGAGCCACCAAGGGCTGATTCTTGCGCACGGACTCGACAGGTTGTGTTCGGATGCCCGGATGGGGAATACTGCCAATAGGTCGGACCTGAGAGAATGTCTTGGGAATGGCCGTGTGCCGCAGAAAGGAGTTGGCACGTTAGGTTGGCACCGATGCCGACCAACGGACTGGTAGCCCATTGGTCTTCTGTCATGTTCGACTGCACGGGAAGCAGGGAGTGAGAGGTAGTGGTCCAAGGAAGTATAGGTATACCGGTGTAGATACTGCTCTGGAAAAGATCGGCCTCCGCCAAGATCCAAGTGTGATTGCCGGTAGTATAGGATCGATGGTCATATTCCGATTCGATAATGTTATCGGTGGCCATCGGGGAGTATTCCAGCGAGAAGAGAGCGCTTGCAAGAATAGTCAGAATCGTGTTGAGAATACACGTCAAAGATACAAGGCCAAGCAGTAGGTAACGACGATTGAAGCATTTTAGCGCCACGGCAAATGGGCTCTGAGACCCATAGTCTAGCAGAAAGGAGGACCGAGCAGTTGCGTTGCCTTTTTGAAGTATGAACCAAGGCTCCAAAATAGTGAAGTTTTGGTATACCGATATATACAATCCCCGTATGAGAGCAGCACTCGCGGGAGGAAGCAGCATCCATATAATTCTTAGGTCGTCTACTTTGATATCAGTCAAAGGTGGGAAATACCCGTACTGCCAGGACTTCGACATAATAACGAGCATGCCTCCCAGCGCGGCAAGGAATGCTGAAATTTCTAGGATGAAGATAGGGATCATGAGGAAAGGGGGTGGAGGGTCGGCCCTTCGTCGAGATTTCTGTTGGCTTCGATGAGTGGAGTCTGTAGTATGTCAATATCAACTCCATCGGTTCGCAGTCCCCCCAGCTCAGCGCGACTTACCATCAGGAAAGGATATTACCAGACGCTGTCCTTGACTAGTTTCCCTCCAGCTACAGCGGCCTCTGCTTAGAAAGGACCGAAGCTGCCGTGTCGTCAACACTTCCAATTCCATCTGGGACAGCATCTCCAGGCTTGGAGCATCAATGACATCTGTAGCTATGCAACACATCGATGCGATCGAAGCAGGGTTGTCGCTCAGAAAGTTTGGACGACGTGGGTACAGATAGAGGAGACTCGCAACCAGCACCACTCCAAACGTGAGAATCATGGCCGATATGCGGACACTACTCTGTTGGACAAGTAATGCGACCCGTTGAACAATACGGATCCCCTCAACATGAACAGTTTGCCGAAGGTCAAAGGTACGGCTCATCAAAGGGACAAAGGACTGGCTGATGGCTGCGTCAACTTCGGACCATATATCACCTTGGGACAGCATCCCGTACTGATCGTCCACAGTGTTGGAAGCGACTGCCATGCGCAGCAGTGAGCTGCTAAACATTGCTGTATCGAAGCTAGTCTCTGACAGATCTGTCGTGGTATCTGATTGTACATCGACCAAAGCGACCGAGCCATTCGCATATAATGTGATCTCTGCCTCGGCCATCATATAATTGACGCTGCACCCAAACGGACTGAACCCGTCTGAGGACTTGTTGGAACCATGTTGTGCGTTTAATACCACCTGATTCGCATGTACCGCCACCCCAACTAGGTCAAATTGCCCACAGATCTTTGGGTTCTCGTTCCATTGCAGCAGCTTCCAATATTGTACCTGGGGAGTGTCCATCTCATCTTGATCGGACCGCGCGGTACAAGTGTCGAGAGCCCCGGCGACATCTGCCAGTCGAGTACTGCCTTGATCTAACAGAAAAACCTCAGATAGAGGCAGCGCTTCCTGATCCCTCTCCAGACGTGACAGACCCGCCAATAACCCATCGCCGTCGATGTAAGCGCACGATACATCGGCCCAATATACAGATTGGTTCAGCCTCCACATGTCATCCTCGGATCCGCTATTCCAATATGTCTGAACCGGAGGCATCGCATATCGTCTGGATCCAATTACATCGCTTGCCGAATGGACGTTGTCGATGGTGAGGGATTGATTCACTGCATTGTGAAACGTCCAGTATATATGCGTGTCTAGATTGATAAGCATGGGCCAAGTTTTGAGGGTTTGCGGGAGCTGCATAGAGACCACCTCTGCGCTGACCAGGTTACCTAGGACTGCCGGAAGTATCAACTGTAATGCAATACTCAGGATTGACACGCAAAGAGCCACCCAATGCCGGTTGCGGGCGGCCTTAAATGGGGTCGTTGTGAAATGGCCGAATACATAGTTGAGAAGCAGTACATCAGCTGAAGCGCCTTTGGGATTTGATAATAGGAAGTATGGCTCAAGTCGAAGAGCATCGTACTCGGTGAAGGACCACATAGCACCTATTATGACACCCATCACCATCGGCACAAAGGTGTATGCCACTTGTTGCGCCGTAGCTATGTCCTCGGTTGAGCTAAAGATCGCGAGCCCGCCTCTCGCAGCACTACCCAGGTAAATTCCTCCTATCGTGATCAACATTGTTAACATGAGCGCGGCCAGCGAGCCCAAGTAAATGCCGCGAAGCGTGGCAGGACGCCATCCCGGCGCTCGATGCTTGTGTGGCATCCCGATAAGATTCTTCCATTGTCGCATTGGTTTTATTCTGTCTTTGATTAGTCAATTAACGACTCGCATTATGGATGTTGTCGGAGACAGCCGAATGAGTCGCAGCAGAACGCCTTCGATATAGGGAACATCGCCAGCGAAAGTCTATCATGGACCGTAGTGGGACAGTTGCGTTTCCAGAATAGTCTGTGAAACGTTTCCAGTGGTCCCTAAGCGTTGAATTATCTCGCGATCAGAAGGGTAGCAGTGTTGGCCAGTTTCAATGCATTTCCGGGCGGAGTAAAAGGGGCAGAGAAGAAGGATGATACGTATGACATTCAGCTTAGCAGTGAGATTTTCCTGTGGCTTGACGAGAACCCTTTAACTTGACAGGGTCTCGCCTCCATCCAGTGGAACCCAATCGGTAAAGACCATGGCAATGAGTGGGTCTAGACAATCTCGTTGCCTTCGTTCCGTGCTCTCTTCTTGTCATCGGTTCCCATACGAATGTAACACCACTGGATCTCTCGACGCCATAAAGAGGCTCAAAATGGTCGGAGAAAGAGTTTATTGGAGGTGATTTCGTAACCCAACGTGTTCTAGAGCCTCTTCGCTCTTTTGACTCATTTCATGGCCAGAACCGGTGATACTTGTGGCGGCAGTGCTGCTGGCCCCAAACTTTATTGCCAAGTCTAATGGCTTTAGCTTGAAACCGCGCCTCTTTCAGCTGGAACAGGGAACAGAATCCCTTTGAAAAACAACACCTTATCCCCGGTCCCACTAAAGCAGTGCCGTTCCTTTGAGCCTTGGTGCTCGTGCTAACTCCACTCTCGGTGTCACGTGTGCATCGCAACGTTCTGATGAACGATCCATTGGCTCGAGGATTCAAGAACATTGCCATGATACAGCTAAATGGCGGTCCGAGGTGGTAAAACTGCCAGTAGGTAACTTCCAGGAGGGTTTCCACTCCGTGCAGCGCTCAACATACACAGTAACAGTTTAGTCGCAACTAGGGCAAAGACCCCCTCAGATTAGGCAACGGCCGACCATACCCAATTAGGTAAACCCTATAGGGTACAAGGTCTCTAAAATATTACCTCGGTAGCATGGATCGCCTTACTTGATCTTGTTATTTTCCTACCTTCTGGGATGCGTGTCACAAAGAGGATATGAACTGTCTCTGTCCGTTTCGGTTGGCGTGACTGATATTGTATTCGCTGTTTACACCTTCGCGAAGACAAGGAAAGATTGAGGACAGCCTTACCGATGGTGGAGATTAATCAGCTCTCTGAAGAAGGACTGAAAACTTACTACTGGGAGGAATTTCGAATTCTATAAGAACCTTAGGATTGCAACACGGCATGGAACATAATCTTCTGGATTATGTTACAGTTTGCCAAGCCAAGTTCTGCTCTCAGGTCATAAAGACAAGTGTGGACATGTGGATGAACATTGGGCACACCGGAAGATACCAGGTCGATCATATTCTGGATTGTCCACCTTATACCTTGAAGACAGCGGGCGAGGTAGTATTGTTTCCCTTGTCGAATTTGCTACCACAAAGGCAGGTCAGCCATTTATTGGTGGACAAAGTAAAATTATTGAAGGCAGCCTTGTGGTTGAGCCGTGGGTATTGCCCCGGGGGAAATAGTATATGAGGTTCAAGTTGCCAGGAGTGGTACATTGTCAAGTTTGAACCTATAATGCGCGCTAGCTCGGAGGGCAAAGCCACATTAAATCGGAGTCCCGTTATTTTACGCGAAATGTTGGTACTGGAGATCAGATGGGTGCCAAGTAATTGCAATTGCACCCCGCAAGAGAAGTGCAATCTGGTTTCAAGATATTGAGAAATAGTTGGTCCTGGAGGCTAAGCATTTGAGGTATTATTGGTCGATATACCTAAGGGGATCAAGAGCTGGGATCATGAACCCCCCTGCGCAGTCAACATACAATATATCGTCACTTGAGATCCATCCCTGTAGCCTGCTCATGGGATAGGGCAAGCAATAGCTGCTTGGCATAAACTAGCCAATGTTACAGAAAATTGACAGGCTACTCATACAGTATCATCTAATCTCGTACTGTACGAAAAAGTATAGTGAGAATAATAAAGAGTCAGAGACAGACAAGGACTCCAGTCTTCCCATAGCCCAGAAAAACTAATCAATGTTCATTGTCTAGTTAATCCCTAAGGGGTAAAAATGCTTCCATAAGTTCCATTGTGTCTCTTAACTATACATCTTGTTTGTCCTTCCAGACATGGAAATATCAAGTGGTCTTCTCCATGAGGAAGTCATATGGGCTTTTGATAGTTTGAGTGGCCCTACCCTTGGCAATGAAAGAAGGTGAGCTCAAAAAAGATATCCCCACAGTCGGGCAAATTGTGGAGACTCAGAATAGGGCTAGTTTCTCCGAGTGCGTCTCATTGTGTATCAATCAAATGACGATCTTCAAACGACCCTTCTGGACCTAGGAAAGGAAGGATCATCAGCATGTATATGTATGCCTAGAATGAGAATGAGATCCGTCATCTGATTGCTAGGGGTCAACGGTTATAAGATAAGGGATATGAGAATAGTATATATGGGATTGTGGGATAGAAATTAAAATAGCTGCACAATGTATGGATATTTTTCGGTCTTCAAACGCAATGGATGTCAAGCATACTACTTTGCAAGTGTGGAAGACGGAGTTGATGCCCGAAGTGCCTAAAAGGGGAAAGTAGATCAAACAGTGCAAACAGCTCCTCACGTGCCGGGGATTTCGGCAGATGCCCTGAATACGATCATCCGAAGGGACATTTAGTTGCATGTATCCCTATGGATGACATGCAGATGTGGTTTGATAAATATACATACTATCGACGCCACAGTGGTCGGCCCGATCGTTCTTGATCAGACAGCCCCGCTGCATCTGACCATCAGCTCCCCCGCAACAATGCGACAATCGCGTGGTTCTCGTCCTGACGACAAGAAGCTTTCCCTCTTGGAGACACAGTCAGATGGGATGCTGGTAGCCTGGCACACCCCAAGATTTGTTGAGGAGCGTACCAAGATCTTTGATCCACTATTGCTCAGGAA
Organism: Aspergillus nomiae NRRL 13137; assembly: GCF_001204775.2. Taxonomy (NCBI): domain Eukaryota; kingdom Fungi; phylum Ascomycota; class Eurotiomycetes; order Eurotiales; family Aspergillaceae; genus Aspergillus; species Aspergillus nomiae. Next base: position 75,155 of record NW_015378113.1, on the reverse strand, counting down.
CAGGAAGGAAGAAAACCGCTTGGCGGCGCCATGATGTAGTTTGCGCCCCTCCTCAGTTACTACGATGGGAAAAGTTGTTTGCTTGGATCTCCAACTCTCGGGGAAATGGGGGATCCTCGGAGAATTGCGCACAATGTGTCCAACGTGCTCTTTTCATTGAAGAACGGTGTACGGAGCAAACAAGACACAGAGCATAGTTCTACCCCATAGATATGGTGGAATGGGGTGTTTCGCCGACATTATGGACGTTCTCCAGGGGCACTATTCCGCATGCGGCCCATATCTCATTTTATTCCCTCGGCCAACGACCGATAGCAAACAAGATGTAGTATGAATTGAAAATACTACTTAAATGCTAAATCTCCTCACCGACAGGGCTTCTGGAGCTTTGCCATCCATCCACTTCTCTAGCACGTCGCCATGAAGCTCTCCTCAACCGCGGGTGCTCTGGTCACCAGCCAGGCGGCCTACGCTGCCTCCGCTATCGATTATAATGCAGCCCCCCCAAACCTTTCAACTCTGGCCAATGGCTCTCTGTATGATACATGGAGACCTAGAGCTCATATTCTCCCACCAGCCGGCCGAATCGGCGACCCGTGTGCTCATTACACTGATCCCGACACCGGTCTCTTCCACGTTGGCTGGCTGCACAATGGCAGTGGTATCTCAGGTGCCACGACCGATGATCTGGTCAAATACCGTGATCTGAATCCTAATGGAGGCCAAATTATCATACCTGGTGGCAAGAACGACCCTGTAGCGGTCTTTGATGGCTTCGTATTCCCGAAGGGAATTGACGACAAGCCCACCCTTTTCTATACCTCCGTCTCGTCGCTTCCAATACATTGGTCGATCCCCTACCACCCTGGAGCCGAATCCCAATCCTTAGCCGTCACATCCAACGGCGGTCGCAATTTTACCAAACTTGATCGCCCACCGGTCATTCCCCTCCCTCCGTCGGACAGCAATGTGACCGCTTTCCGGGACCCCTTCGCTTTCCAAAGCCCGGAGTTGGACGCTGCCGCGCACAGTGCCCCGGGTACCTGGTACACCACCGTCTCTGGTGGTGTCCACGAACAGGGCCCTGGTCAGTTCCTCTATCGTCAAGACCAAAAGGAAATGAGCCTCGAAAACTGGGAGTATCTGGGCTTGTGGTGGCAGGAGAAGGTCAACAGCACTTGGGGGAACGGCGATTGGGCTGGAGGATGGGGTTTCAACTTCGAGACTGGTAACATCTTCAGCCTGAACGATGAAGGTTACAGCCTTGATGGCGAGATCTTCACAACCTTGGGCACTGAGGGTTCTGGAGCTCCTATTGTGTCCCAGGTGTCGTCCATTCACGATATGCTATGGGCTGCTGGCAACGTCTCTAACAACGGAAATATCACTTTCACACCAACCATGGCTGGTGTCTTAGACTGGGGTGCTTCTGGCTATGCTGCCGCTGGTCAGATTCTGCCTGCAACCTCCCAGGTGTCCACAAAGAGTGGCGCTCCCGATCGTTACATTTCGTTTGTCTGGCTCACTGGTGACCTGTTCGAGCAGGCCAAAGGGTTCCCACTTTCACAGCAAGACTGGGTTGGTACCCTTCTGCTTCCTCGTGAGCTTCACATCAAGACCATTTCCAACGTGGTTGACAATGAGCTTGCGCGGGAAAGCGGATCGTCCTGGCGTGTGGAGCGTGGGGAGTCTGGCATTGAACTGAAGACCCTGGGAATTGAAATTGCTCGGGAGACGCGTGAAGCTCTCATGTCTGGACCGAAGATCACTGAGCCGGAGCGTACATCGAAGGAGGCTGGCCTCGTGCCCTTCCAGGTCTCCCCGACTACCAAGTTCTATGTCCTGACTGCCAAGCTGTCCTTCCCTCGCTCTGCCCGTAACTCTGATCTCCAGGCTGGCTTCCAAGTGTTGTCATCTGACCTCGAAAACACCACTATTTACTATCAGTTCTCCAACGAATCGATCATCGTCGACCGCAGTAACACCAGTGCTGCAGCAAAGACCACTAATGGAATTGTCAGCACCAATGAGTCCGGACGCCTCCGGTTGTTCGATCTGCAGGGTGATACCCAGGAGATGGAGACTCTGGACCTTACGATCGTTGTGGACAACGCCGTCCTTGAGGTCTATGCCAATGGACGCTTTGCCCTGAGTACCTGGGCTCGGTATGTATTCTCTGAGGGCCGGCAACAAGGCATTGGCTAATAGTTTTCGCAGTTCCTGGTACAAGAACTCGACTGACATCAAGTTCTTCCACAACGGTGCGGGTGAAGTGACATTCAGCGATGTCACTGTCTCCGAGGGCCTTTTTGAAGCCTGGCCGGAGCGTGTTTAATGTAAGACAATAATGCGATGAGATGATGTAGGGGAGAAGGGTTGCTTGTATATATGAGCCAATTATCATAGAGGCAAAACCTGCACCTGAGTTAATAATTATACCACCTAGTCAGTTCCTCGTAATTGATCTGGTAGTGCATTTGATAAACCCTTTTTTACCGCATGCCATTGTTAAACCACCAGCGTTCGGATTTGTAGGCTGCCGATAGCCTCGGGAAGCCGAGTACACGCGACCCAGACAAACCTCCTGTCACTTGCCGCCGAAAGCCTGAATATCGTTTGAAAGGGTGCTTAGATACCAATTCTGTACTTCATTAAAGGACCCTTCCTACCCATCACCAGCTTTGGTACCCGACGACAAGCACCATGAAGATAAACTTACTCCGTAGGATCGTCTTGTTCGCCGAAGTATTCAAGTCAAGCCGTGCCGTCCGTCTACAAGCGTCATCTTCCACGACGGTGACTATGACGCGCACGTGAGCTAAAATAAAATCGCTCATAGATAGAACGATTGCCCCATCACCGGGCCGGCTGATCATTACGTTTATCTTGCCCCTGTTCCTCTTGCCTGGATGCCGGCGGAGTTGTATCTTGACCGGAACCGATGGTTGAAAGGTCAAGTTCCGGCGGAACCGAACACACTCAACCCCATGGGCAGACTTCTCCAGGTTTCGACTCCGGATTATGACCTTTATTTTGGACTAGTGCCTGGTAACAACCCACTCAAAGGGTCTCAATTGTGGGGCTACAATGACTGTGTGTTCTTGGGTTACACTTCCTTGGAGAGTGGAGATGGATATCCTGGGGTATGGTACGATTAGTATAAAACCACCGACATGTTCCCACGTGTAAGATAGCTGATTGTGTCCATATTGTTCAATTGCATCATATCATTCATGCACCGAAATGGCTAAGGGTAGATTCAGTCAGCCGTACTTTGGCTTGAAGGGAGGATGGTTGACATTCTGGGTAACCGTTGCTTGTGCAACGGACATGATGCTGTTCGGTTACGATCAGGGTGTTTTCGGTATGTTTCTTCTCTATTCTCTTTCCATTGCATCTAGGGCCTAACTGACGCCTCCTTCTCGGTTGCAGGTGGTGTCATCGTAACAAAAGACTTTCTTGATGTACTGCACCTTCACAACAACGCCAGTCTAGTGGGAACAGTCACGGCCATCTACGATGTCGGCTGTCTGGTCGGCGCCATAGCTGCCATGTATGTCGGAGAAAAATGGGGTCGCAAAAAAACCATCCTATGCGGAACGACAATCATGTCCATCGGCGCTGTTCTACAGACTGCAGCGTATGGTGTCCCTCAGATGATCGTCGGTCGAGTCGTAGCCGGTATTGGGAACGGTATTAACACGGCCACGGCTCCCGTGTGGCAGGGAGAGACTTCACAGATCAAGTGGAGAGGCAAGCTCGTTATCATTGAAATGATCCTCAACGTTGCCGGTTACTCATTATCCAATTGGATGACCTTCGGATTCTCCTTTGTGCCTGGGCCAGCGTCATGGCGGTTCCCACTTGCTTTCCAATTCGTCTTCATTTTTGTCCTTTATGCCACCGTGCCATGGCTGCCAGAGTCCCCTCGTTGGCTGATTGGCCACGACAAAACGGAGAATGCTCAGCAGATCATCGCCGATCTAGAGGACAAAGATGTCCACGATCCCCATGTCATCGCAGCGTATACCGAGATCATCACCGCGGTACAATATGAACGCGAACACGCCATCTCCTGGAGTCAGCTCCTGCGCGGGAAGACCGGAGACCAGGGCGGTACCTGCGTGATTCGCCGTCTTATACTGGGAGCCGGTGCACAAGCCATGCAGCAGCTGGCTGGTATCAACGTCACATCATACTACCTGCCCACGGTCTTGATGGAATCCGTGAAACTATCCGAGATGCTATCACGACTGCTTGCGGCCTGCAATTCCGTCTCATATCTGATCGCCAGCACGCTAGCCATCCCAAAGATCGATGGCTGGGGTCGACGCAAACTCATGATCTGGTGCGCCTTAGGTCAGGGCGTCTGCTACCTGATGATTACCGTCCTGCTCCGATTCAGCGAGAAGCCAGACTATCCACACCAGACGCAAGTGGCTGCAGCCGCGGTTGCCTTCTTCTTCTGCTACTACCTATTCTTCGGGTGCAGTTATCAGGGTATCGGATGGCTTCTGCCAGTCGAACTCAACTCGCTTAGCATGCGGACGAAGGGAGCTGCGCTTGGTACAGCCACAAACTGGGCGATGAATTTTATGGTCGTGGAGATTACCCCCATCGGGATCCAGAATCTGGGATGGAAGTTCTATATCATCTGGACCGTCTTCAACTTTTCTTTTATCCCTGTTGTCTACTTCTTCTATCCTGAGACTGCCAATCGTGCGTTAGAAGATATTGACGTTTTCTTCCGCGAGAATCACAGTATTTTCGTCAATGGGAACCCGGAAGCTATCAGCGTCGCTCGACCGACACGGTATATTGAGATGGAGAACGCTCTCAAAGACCAGAGTACCTCCATCTCAAAGGCGAAGCAGATGCTAAGTCATGATGAAGGACAGATTGAGTATCACGAGACTGTTTAGGTGGTTCCCTCGGGGTGTACCGTTGTATTGTTGCATGCTTCGCCATGTACCTGTGTTTTTAGCCTAGTTACAGAGTTGGTCAACGAATTTATGCAGTTCACGATTGCTTCAAGTCACTTCTTGCGAGTGCTCTAGGAAGTATAAACCTCATTGCTATAACGAACGGTGTTGCCTAGCATGTGATATTCACACACATCCCATGGTCTCTAGAAACGATATCCCCGTTCTGTAGTCTTCTACCATCCTGGGCAGAGTACTGGGGTTATGGTGTAACCCATATACTCAGAAAGCAAGCACAGTTCTTACCCAAGGTCAGCAGTGAAGAACGAGGCGCCTTGAGATGTGCCTATGAACAGACTACCTCACCTTAATCCTAATTTCCCAGCGGCAAGCATACTGTAGTATATACTAAGATGGTAAAAATCACTTCTCACTATTCCATGAATGTTTTGCATGCCTGGTAATTGCCCGTCCCGTCAAAAGTTTCCTAGCTACGATATTGATTATTCTGAACTTGTGGCCATGCCTTCGCCTCACTAAGCGCAATATCATCATATAAAGATAAATCCAATGGAAGGTCTCCAAATGAGTATCTGCAAGAGCCACATAGCGGAAGATTCATAATTAGTGAAACATCAGTTCTGTTATATTTTGTAGTACTGTATGAGTGATATTTCAACTTGGAATTTAGATCTCTTGAGCCGCGATAAGCGTTAAAATTGTAGGGGATGAATGCGCCGGCCCTTTTACGCCACTCTATCACCTTCCTTGGTCGGGGAATGTAATTGGGTTTTATCCGGGCCAATAACCCAGAATACCCTAGTCAAACTGAGCGTTGTATTCAACTCACTCAAGGACAGGGCTTCCAGGTCTACACGCAAAACACAACCCAGGGTATCTTCTGATGCCCGTACGCCCACACGAAAGCTATGGCGGCTAACCCGCCGATAGAGGAATATGTCAACACATTCCTGCGTATATAAGGGCGATCGAGATACTGGATGAAGCAACCCAACGTCGAATCTTACAGCTTCTCCATATTCTCCAAAAAGCGATACCTACTACCCAGGTACAAGGTTTGTACGTTAACGCACTGCAGGAACGGTTTTGCGAGAGCTAGAGTGTTAACTCCCTCAGGGCTCGATTCTATAAGGATAATGCCGGCTGAAATCGTGCCTTGCAAGCATTGCGGGAGTTTGGTCTCGGGCACTCAAGGGAAGTGTCCAGATTGTGGCAGATCGCCCCATTACTAGGTATACCATCATTGTCACTATATAAGCGGTGCATGAATGACAATTCCTCTCTCCGTTAGCGCATCACTCGATATGGCGGGAGGACGGTAGCATCCTCTCTCGAAGGGAAGGGCAACACACCCGCTCAGGGTAGTTAAAGTATCGTTTGCGCAGGGCGTGGAGTTCGAGTTGGCCATTAGCAGAAAAATAAGAGGTGCTATGGACAATGACTGTCCACTGAAGACCACTGTTAGCAACTGGTGAGACCTGAGACCACGTGAGCGACTGGTTCGTGGCGCAAATCTACTGGATCTCAGATGCTGTGTACCACCCAAGATGAACAAACCTTGGCGAGGGGAAGGGTGTCTATCGGTTGAATCTGTTCTGATTCTGCAGCATTGTTGCTGCGGAATATCCTACTTGCTGCGATCACATGTGCGCTCATAGCCCTGGATTCGCTGTGAGGCAACCTTTACATACCATAGCTCCAATGAATCTCTTCAGTATACTTTATTCCTCCTTATGCTTTGGATTATACATAGTTTCTGCGGGAGGCAAAGACAGCCGCTTAGGGCAAATTCCATCCTCCTAGAAATGCAGCCGTTCTTGCTTACCTAGTAGATATGGATGATTTACTGGCAGTCGTATTAGCCGATCAAGGTAGCTCAGTATGATTTAAACTGATAAATTTATTACGAGAATTATCCCGATAGAAGTACCATTCCTGTCAACCGATTATAACAAAATCTTACTTGTTCAGGGTTCGTGAAAGCAAGTTCGCAAAAAGAGACGAAACCAAGCTCGTATTGACTCGGAGGGAATCAAACTGAGAATAAGAAAAAATAAAATTAAAAAATAAAAAAGATTATTCAACATTGATCCAGATTGCAGAATACGAGAAAGGCAGTCGACCCATCGGCCAGCGTCTGGGCCGTGGAGGTTGGAAAGTGTGGGGAATAAATCAACCCAAAAATCGGACAAAAATCGCTCAATCTCCAAACATCATCCGACTCGTGCATAAACCCACCATGACTTCTGATCCCTCTTCAGTTGATGATCTAGGTGATCGTCGGCCAAGACCAGGATCAACCGACAGTCCACGGACAACAAGAAGCAGGAGACATCTATGGTCGTCGTTACCGACTCGGGTGAGCAGCGCCTGCGAACGATGCCGTCTCCATAAATCTCGGGTAAGCCGATTTTCCTGCTCGTTCTCGGCATTGGAGGGCCCTGCTAAAGACGACTGGGGGTGTTATGGCAGTGTGATCCTTTCCGACCGTGTACGCTCTGTGTCAGAGCCAATGTGGATTGCCAGGCTCTGCCGGCGCAACAGAAGGATGCGGTTCGAAGGTAAGTTAGTAGAATACCTTTCTCGGCTTCAGAGGGCTGATATGCGGGTGCAGCCGAGTGGCATCCCGACGTACCCTGAGGAATTCTCGGCGTCAGTCGAAACCCCCACGCATAGGCCCAGCCGAGCAGCCGCCGGATCGTGAGGACAGTCCTCGCCATGAGGTGGAAGCGCCGGACGCTAATGCGCCCGGTGCTGACTTCCTTCCGGCGGATGAGCACAGCGCCCGCTCAGCCATCGACTGCGGCGAGGCGGAGTCGGCCATGGGACTGGCGCGCAAGATCTGTGAACTGGGCAGTCAACACATCGACGAGCGAACGACATTTGCTATCCCAGGGTACCGAGCAAGTACCAGTGCGCCCGTCGCGCAGTCGGCCGTTGCGGGCCAACGGCTGCCCATCTCCTCGATCTTGGGCCAGCCGTTACCCATTGGGGAGTTGATGTATGAGTTGTTGGAGGAGTATTTCGATGCCATCCATTGGTTCTCCCTGGTGGTGTATGAACCGAAATTTCGCAGACGACTGCGTTCGATCGAAGATGGCTCGGCCTATCCATCCCAGAGGCCGTTTCTCTTGCTGCTGGCCGTCATGCTCGGAATGGCGGCCTGGTACCGATCACAACGGAATCGCGACGCCGAAGATACGAGGGAACATTGGCGACAATGGAGTTCCAATCTCATAAAGATCGTTGAAGCGAACCTGGTTGAACTGATGGACCAGCCTTCAGTGACAGCCGTGCAGACCTGCATCCTCCTGGGCTCGCATCATGTCTACCATGGCCGACCGAACCTCTCCTTCGCGCTCTTAGGCGCGACGATCAAAATGTCTCAAGCGCTGGGCATGCACCGCGAACCTGTCCAGGGCGAATTCGGAGACATCGAAGAAAGAAAGCGAGTGTGGTGGACGATCTACACATGGGACCGGTTTGCGTCCATCACCTACGGTCGGCCGTTGGGAATCAACGACAAGGACTGCAATCTCAGCATGCCGGCTGACATGTTAGAGAACCCATCCTTTACCACACCGGGATCCGGCGACGATAACCTGATATGTTATTCCGCGTACCAGCGCGAGTTAAACCGTCTCTACCTGATCGCATCCCCGGCGCTAGAAGCGGTATTCGGTTCGCGTACCTTTCGTACATCGCAACAGCTGACCGGAAATCCATATGCTTCTCTGGTCAAGCATGCCACTCAGGAGCTGCAAAGATGGCGAGCCTGCCTCCCAGCTCATCTCGCATTAGATCTCGAGCGAGACTATCATCCAGACGGCGAGCCCGGGTCGAGGGCGCACGCATTACAGTCCCTGTCACTCCAACTCACATATGACAACGTCCTCATCGTTCTCCATCGGCCACTGCTGGCACGACAAGTTGACCATCTCACCTCAACCACACGACCACCGCACGGTAGCAGCGACAGCGGTTCACCTGCATCCCATCCGGCCGCTGCATCCTCCGGCCACTCTACTCCAGGCCTCTCGTTCGAAGCACCATTCCCGACTGCACAAGCAGCCAGTTCAGACCTCTGGATGAACGCAGCGGTGCGAACCGCCCGTGTGACCGAAATGCCGGTGCTCGCCCAGCTCGCAACGGACAGCCACCTCGTCGCCTTCCTCGCCATCAACCTCTTCAACGCTGCCATCGTGCTGGTCGTGATGGCGCTCTCCGAACCCCTGTCCGATACAGCGCAGGTCGTCAAACGGACCATCACACGGATCCTGCGTCTCCAGGACCTCATCGGGACCCGATCAGCCCTGTCAAAGCAAAGTACCACGGTGCTAAAGAACGTGGTTACTATGCTCCTCCGGCGCGAGTCGGAGGTCATATTCGGGCCCATCACCGGGTTCCCCCAGAGACTTGGGCATCATGTCACGCAGGACCCGACCAGTCTCGGCCGCATGTCCGTTGAGGATACCCTGCGACTACCCCTTGATGGGACGATAGGTCTATCTGATCCAATAGTGGGCAATCATATCCGACCTGATCCAAGCCGGGCGGTTCGGCTGAACGAGAGCTTGACCACTGTTCATCATGGTAATTATCTTCTTTCGTGATTGCATAGTCCGATGCTAATGTTAAACCTTGGATAGTTCTACCACCTGGGAACGACCGCTCCGTCAATATTCTCTCCGGTGAAAGCCATCAGACCCATCAGCCGCCCGATGAAAACACCGAATCGCAGTTCGCCCTTCAGGTCCCGATGGACTATGGCTGGGACGGTGCTGGCGCTGTCCCCATGGGGGTGGAAGACCCTTATCTAGGGAATGGCGAAAGCGGCATGTATTGGTTATGGGATATGACATGGGACGGGATGGGCGTTTAAGGCATGAGCAGTTCTTTTGATTGATTTATTTACTTTTTACTGTACAGTTCTAAAGATCTATATCCACTGTATATCCCTCAAACCAACACACGACTATACTGAGGCCTGTTTGGCAACCTCGGGGTCGACGTCCGGCCCGTAAATCACACTCTTGATACCCCCCTTGCCAGCAACATGCTGGAACGCTTCCTCGACCTGCGAGAAAGAGAATTCATGGGTGACCAGCCCATCGACCCGGACCCGCCGCGAGTTCAGCAAGCCAACGGCCAGTTTGAAATCGCCGGGACCGTACCGGAAACTCCCCTTGAACGCAGCCTCCTTGTCACAGATTTGCCCAACGGGTAAGGACAGATTCGGTCTACCAAGTCCGACTTGCACAAAGGTTCCACCATGCGCCAGCGCATGAATACCACAGTTGATACAGGGCTCAGCCCCCGAAGCATCAAGGACAACATTGGCACCATCGCTTAGCCCAGCTGTGGCTGCTAGGGCATCGGCGTTTAACTCGGGGGACTTCTCCGCGCTCATCTGGTAGGTGTGTGTGGCGCCGTACTGCCGTGCCGACTGGAGTCGAGCAGCCACGATGTCCACGGCAACGACCGTCGACGCACCGAACGCGCTCGCAACGGCGCAACAAAGCAGTCCAACCGGCCCGGCGCCGAACACAATGACCGACTTATCCTGTAGATCGCCTGCTAGTCGACATCCGTGCACCGCGACCCCGAGCGGTTCGACCAGCGCGCCGTCGCGCAGCGAGATGTGTGCCGGCAACTTGTAGCAGCATTCAACCGGTACGCGGTAGTATGTAGACAGCGTTCCGTCATAGGGAGGGGTTGCGGCAAAACGCATGTCCTTACACAGGTTATACCGACCACTGCGACATGGGCTGCAAGTGTTGCAAGCGATTCCGGGCTCGATCGCGACGCGGTCGCCAACTTCAATGCCGGATGCTTTGGCGCCGCGGGAGACCACTATGCCGGAGGACTCGTGGCCGAGAATTATGGGGCTCTCAACAACATAGCGGCCGATGCGACCGTGTTGCCAGTAGTGGACCTGTTCCTCGGTCAGTTATTGTTGGGGTTGAGGGTGGCTGGATGTATGCGCTGCTTACATCGGAGCCACAGAGACCGGTGGCGACCACTCGCACTATCACATCTCGATCAGATTCTAAGGAAGGGATCTCTCTATCTTCATAGTAAAATGAACCGCCAGGGCGAAGTACGGATGCTTTGTTGACTGTCTGTGAGAGTGGTCAGCGGATGGAAGACGATCAAGATTGATCATCAACATACGGGATCTGTAGACATCTTGCTCCTTAACCTCCAAGCACTGTCTTCGGAAATGAATTTGTGAGGATGAGAAATCAAGGATTGAATTGCGTGGTTTTCTCTCGCTGAAGGAGCTGGTTGAAATAAGTAGGATGTACTTCGGCTTGATCACGGTTCCGGCGGAACATCCACCTTGGCCTTCAATCATTTCGGTTCCGGTCTCAAAGCTCCAGCTTGGTACCTGCGGGGTTGTGGGGAAATGGAGAACGTAACATAGTGTGCGCTTTATTTTTGAGCTTCAATTCCTCCCGCGGATCCTTTACTTGGTTGGTGTATGCCTACCTTCTTTTCACTGTGCATAGAATGGGACCTTCTCGGCCCGATGAGGCAAAGCGACCTGTTCAAGCTCAGACTCGGATTGCCGACTATTCGTCTCGGCAGTACTAACTCTAGCTCTTTTATTTGAACGAGCGAGTTGATGTTCCTCGATGTTGCTTGTCGACGTCGCGTCGGACAGCATCATACTGGCCAATGTTCTCAAAGACGCGGCGAAGTACCATCAAACCATGACGTTAGGCCATTTCATTCTATTATAGTGTTTATCATACAACTTTTGATATAGGGACAGCCCATCTAAGCCTTGGTGTAACGCAGGTAAGGCTTCAGCTCACGGACCTCACCGAACTTCTTCCTCGCATCCTCGGTCGACACGGAGGGGGGCACGATCACGTCCTCTCCGACCGTCCAGTCGATGGGGGTCGCGATGCCCTTCTTATCTGCAGTCTGCAGAGCGTCAATGACACGCAGCACCTCGGCGGAGTTTCTGCCAGTCGAGGCCGGGTAGAGCATAGTCAGACGGATCTTCTTAGCGGGGTCGATGATGAAAACGGCGCGGATGGTGAAGGGAATGCCCTTCTCGGCAATGTTGTCAAGGTCCCGCTGGTCGATCATGTCATAGAGGAAAGCGACTTTACGGTCGGGATCGGCGATGATGGGGAATTGCACGGTGGTGTTGCCGACCTCGTTGATGTCTTTCACCCATTCGCCGTGGGAGTCAAGCTTGTCGGCACTCTGTAGGCAAAAGGTCGCATTGGTCAGTCCGATGACCTTTAGCATCGCGTAGTATACACGTCTAGCTCACCAGTCCAATCATCTTGACACCGCGCTGGTCAAATTCACCCTTCAACCTGGCAAAGCGCCCAGCTCGGTGGTGCAGACGGGGGTGAAGTCGGCGGGGTGGGAGAAGAGGATAGCCCAGTTGTCGCCGATGAACTCGTGGAAATCGATCTCGCCATGGGTGGTCTGGGCCTTGAAGTTCGGAGCTATGCCCGTGGTCAACTATGAAACTTCATTGAATCACGCCCATCCATACCGGTGGAACCGAGACGCAGTCGGGGCTGCTCTTGGGGAATGTTGGAGACGAAACGGCGAGCGATAGGCTGCGCCAGAGGCTGTACGCGGGGAAGCTTGGACGCGAGGGAGACCCTGGGGAGGGCAGCCGCCCGGGGAAGGGCCGTCAATGCTCGGAATCCGGCACGAGGAAGGATGGAAGCCATTGTGACAGGCGGAATTTGGAGTCGAGAGGGTCAATTGAGGTTGAAGTTGAAAAGACTGTCTTGAACTGGTTGGTATGGAAGCGAATGGCCGATTGCGTGATTGCGTCAGTGCAGATCCCCAGACTATCCCCTTTTCGGTCGGACTTGGCAGGTGGTTGTTTGCCTCAGGCACTGACGATAATGCTTAGTGGTGCCTCTGTATAGAAATGGGTTGTAGGAATCTGTGAGATACCGACTATAACAAACTATAACAGTACCTTACAGTGACTGATCTTGGTCTAGGAGTGTTGCTCTGCCGTTAAGGAGCAACAAGAGACGGGGACTACTAGGATTTGTTTTGTGCCAAATGTGGAGAAGTATATATATATCAACCTGTGATACCTTCTCATGATAACAACAGATGGAGGACACTTCCATTTTTTCTTCTGGTGAATATCCTCAATTTGCCTTTAGAGTAGATTAAACTTAATCTTGATTGCCACTCACGTCGACTTCCCACGGCTACTGCCTGAGTTTAGATATCAGAATCAGGGATCGCTAGGGCATGACGTCACGGTAATATATGGTAAGGCAGCCAAGTACAGCCATCAAACAAACAAAGAGTCAAAGACCGTTCTGTGGGTCCTTTGATTGCTGATCGGGCGACCCTCCGCGTGTTGAAGCACCGTTTGGGCCTGACATTTCACGTGGCTCCGCGTCGGTCTGGCCAGATTCAGTCCTGTACGATTCTAAATAGTGGAGTAAATTGACTACCAAGTAAAAAACCAGTCGGACACCGGAACTGGTCAGATCAACACTGCAACTTCCAAGGGAGCACTCCGAATCCCCCCTCCTGATACACCAACTTACACTCAAAGAAAAGAAAAAAAGTGACACAAAAGTCATGTGAGATTAGGCAGCCAAAGGCACCAAAATCTCAGCCTCAGACATGACTCAGGCTGGCCTGAGATGTCGCATGAGGCTGGACTTGTATAAATACGACTTCATTGTCATCATTCTCCTTGTCACGTTCTTGTACCCGCTTCTTTCTCTGTTACTACACGCCGTGGGTGGCCGTGGGAAATTCTCCCTCCCCCTCAACTCCCCCAACATGGAGCCTTCTTCGTCGTTCGGGAGATTCTTCTATTTCTCATATTTTGCCGTCGGATCATATCTGGCGAAAAGTCTTCTGGACCAGGTAGGCAGCTTGCCGCTACATCTCTTGTATTCCACCGTCGAGGTACAATCACACGACGATGCCTACAACTATCTCCTATTTTGGTTAACGAAGCAACGGTTCAATGAAAACAAAAATCGCCTCATCGCAAGCACCTCCTTGAGTAGCGGCCTGGATTACTTCAGCGAGGACTCCGACGATGGGGAGTTTGACGACATGCTGGACGCGGAAGCCTCCACCGACACCGAGTGGAAGGCCTCATTGTCGAATACGCGTCAGCTGCTGTGGTCGCCCTCCGAAGGCATCCACTATTTCAAGTATGGCGGTCGATGCCTGGCACTCACCCGGCAGATCGAGGAACGCGGGCAAATGCTCTACACGCGCACCGACAAACTCCGCATCTCGTGTCTCGGGTGGGATGCGTCCATTTTGAAGCAGTTGCTATTGGAAGCTCGCGTGGAATACTCACAGAAGGAAAAGGGCAAGACGGTGATTTATCGTGGGGCTAAGAGAGCGTACGACAACGACTTCTACTGGGCCCGTTCGACCGCGCGTCCCGCCAGACCGCTGTCCACCGTCATCCTGGACCACGAAGAGAAGACCGCCTTTATCCGAGACGTTCAGCAGTATCTCCACCCCAGCACGATGCGATGGTACAGCGATCGAGGCATCCCCTACCGTCGAGGCTACTTATTTTACGGTCCCCCCGGCACGGGCAAGTCCAGTCTCGCCTTCGCAGCGGCAGGGTTCCTAGGATTGAATGTGTATATCCTGGACCTGAATGCAACGCAGCTTACCGAAGATGCGTTGGCACAGCTCTTCCAAGCGTTGCCCCGCCGGTGTCTAGTGCTCCTGGAAGACATTGACACGAACGAAGTGACCAGTCGTCGCAGCGATGAATCCAAAAAGAAGCGGAAAGGGAACAACAAGATCTCGCTCTCGGCCTTGCTCAATACGATCGATGGTGTAGCAGCGCAGGAAGGCCGTGTGCTCGTCATGACCACCAACCACCAAGAGAATCTGGATCCCGCCCTTATTCGGCCGGGTCGGGTGGATTACCAGATCGAGTTCAAGCTGGCCAATCGCAATTTGATGATGCAGATGTTTCAGAACCTATTCCGAGACGTACTGCCGAGCATTGACTCACACCTGGAGGACAGCGTGACTGACGCGTTGCTGCTAACTGCGACAGCGGAAAAGGTCCCTCTGCTCCCAGCTGCTGACCACGCCCCGATCCGTCCTGAAAGTCCGGAAGTGGACATGGAGCAGTTGGCGGCCACCTTTGCCGACAAGATTCCCGAACTCACGTTCTCGCCGGCGGAGATCCAAGGCTATCTGCTGTGCCACAAAAGCTCCCCATTAGATGCCATCACACATGTAGAATCGTGGGGGGAGAAGACGCTGGAAGAGAAGAAAAAGAAGGATGCCGAAAGAGAGTTGCAGGAGAACGAGAAGGCCAAGAAGGATAAGAAGGGGAAGAAAGCGAAGAAGGGCAAAAAAGAAACGGCGAGCAAGGATGAGACCGACGAAGAGAAGGATTCATCCTCTAGTGCGGAGAGTGAGTCGGACGAAGAATCATCGAATGAGGAGAACAAACAGTCCAATGGAACATACTAAGAATGAAGACTGTTTGATGGCACAAGGAGCAATACTGGCAAATGCTAAGAGTAGACCAATACAGTAGAGCAAGTCAGCTGGGAGCCGCCAAAATTCCATTCCGTTTCATGCTCCTTCAAATCAGTCTTGTGTATCAATCTGCACCTTGGTGCTCGTGCTTATCGAGCACCATTCTTCTCGAGAGACGCTATGTGCATCTACGAAAGGCGCTTGTTAGGGACCCGATATACTTGGACTAGCTTCGACGTGACATGTCATTACCAAGGCCTTACCGCACGGACAGCTTACGCAAAGATCGCTGCCAAGGGGACGGTGATATGAGTTGGCGGTGCTCACAGCCATGTTGATCAGGCTCGTCAGCCAAGGTTCTCATTTCCAAACAGAAAACACGAGCGATGTGTTCGGCCACGTCGGGTTAGTGTTGCTGCCTCAGGTATGTAAGGCCACCCGCCCAGAGAGACACCCGTCTGCTTCGGACCCAATCGGGAGGCCTCGTTGCCTCGATCTACATCTGGTCGTCGGGCACAGCCCTACTTACCAGTGATACAGACAGTCCGACAATACAATTAAACTCATTTACCAACAAGGCAATGCGGGGAGTTTGCATACGTCATGTGGATATGAGACTCATTGGTCCCAGATTATAAGTATTGGGCTGGAGACTATTATCAGATGTGCATCCACAACTGTCGTCTTGATCGGGACGAAACCAACATATTAGAGATCAACATGCGCCTACTATATTATGCTCTTTCCCTCGCTCCTCTCTGGACGCCCGGCGTACCGGCCCAATATTTGGGTCCAACCTACCCACCCCCACGAGACCTCACCAGTGATTCCAGCCGCGTTGCCGCCAGCTGGAAGAAGCTAGACTCAACCCTGAAAGCGAGTCTGAGTCGTCGCAATGCGAGTGAGAACAGTGAGATATCCCAACTGAGAGATCTAACCTTCTCTGTTGGCATGTTCTCGACCCTTGACCCGGCCGCGCAGCAGCTTCAGATTCACCATACTAGCGCCGAAGTGGCTAATTCCTCAGTGGGAATAAAGAAAGTAGATGGAGATAGCATCTATCGAATGGCCAGTGTCTCGAAGCTTATTACCGTCTTTGCGGGTCTGCTAGAGCTTGATAGCGTTGACTGGGAACGGCCACTCACCGACGTCTTCCCAGAGATGGCGGATTTTGTCCGCGAGAAATCCAGCGGCCTTCAACCCGTGTATGACACTCAGTGGGATAAGATCACCCTCAACGCAATCGCGTCACAGATGGGAGGTATCCCTCGTGGGGGAAATTCGGAGTTACTAGCCAGCTACGTTACCGCCAGAGCGTTGAACAGCACTGATCCGTCCGAAACGGATCCCACCTTTTTGGGTCTTCCCCCTCTGAACGAAAGCGACCCATCCCTCTGGCAAGCTTGCTGGGGGAGTAACCGACCTTTCTGTGCTGAGGTCCCCTACGCAGAAGCGGAGGCAGATAATTCTCCCGTCTTCCTCCCCTGGAGTAGCCCACAGTACGCCAACAATGGATATATGTTTCTAGGCATGGCAATCGCAAACCTTACCGGGAAGCCCCTCGAGCAAGTTTACCAGGACAGCGTCTTCGAGCCTCTGGGGATGACCTCTTCTCTCAGTGACCCCCCGGCTGAGAACGACCCGAACCGTGCGCGCTCGGTCATTGCAGGACCTATCGAAGGATTTGCGATCGATGCCGGCGTTACCAAAGGCTCCGGTGGGTTGCTATCGACCACCAACGATCTCGCCAAGCTCGGCGTGGCCATCCTAAATTCCACTCTCCTTCCCGCGGACCAGACGCGCAAATGGATCAAGCCTGCCAGCCATAGCGCAGACCTGCGATACTCGGTAGGGAAACCCTGGGAGATCTACCGCTACGTCCACCCGGCCTCAGGAATTGTTACGGATATTTATACGAAGATGGGCGACTCAGGCAACTACGGGGGCCTTCTGGTAGTCTTGCCGGACTTTGACGCGGGATTCAGCGTCCTCGACGCGAGTTCCCTTCCTACCCGGTCCGCATCGGCTGCATACCTGATGGACTTGGTCATTAACGCCCTTGTCCCCGCCTTGATCGAACAAGCCGCTCTGGAAGCCCAGCGCAACTATATAGGAACGTACCGTTCCTCCAATGCCGGGCTAAACTCGTCCTTGACTCTGGCATTGAGTCCGCCGACGCGCGCCTCACCCGGTCTGATAGTCTCCTCTTGGATCAGCAACGGCACAGACATCACACCATACCTGGCAGCAATCCTTGGTGGTAAAGACACGAGACTGGTGTCTACCATTCCCGCCTCTGGAAAGGTGGCATTCCGCCCTTACACCCCGACGGTGGAAAAGGCGGTTGGCTCGCCACAGAGACTCGTATCGCGACTTTACGATGTCAACGATCTGTATCTGCTCGATGGAAGCACCTATGGTGGCCAGAGTCTGTCACTGCTTGTGTTTGACGTCGACGAAAATGGACGGGCTACAGCGGTGACTCCTCCAGCGTTCCGCATCAAGTTGGAAAGACAGTGAGGCGGTGCATACTCTACAGTCCATTTGTATATATATCGAAGCAAGAGCAGGGTCTGCCACGCGAAAAGATGGCCTCGGCTTCTAATTAAGGGGGAATTTTATGTGGTTCATATTCCTTCCTTTTTCACATATATAGAATGTCTCTAGTTTTGTTTAATGCATTAATTACCACCTAGCAATTTAATCTTGTTAGAGTATCTATTTTCACTATACATTCACTAGAGACCATATCGGACATATACAAAAGATATTGCACATGGCGAGTCCCTTTCCCTACTACATCCAGCCTTTACCCGGCATATATAATCCCGCATAGCAAACATAGTTCCCAGTCGACTCCATCACGACTTCTCCCCAACCTCACCGGCCATCTCTACATCTTCCACACCATCCCTATAACAAAACAAACACGAACAACATTAGCCAAAACCCACTCAAATTCATCTGAGCATACGAGTAGTTTACTGTCTCCTTTATGGTCAGCCCTGACTTTATATGTGGAGGACTGAAGTGAACACACGGAAGAAACAGTTAAATGACAGCTCTGGCTAGCAACTAAGGACACTTTTCTACGTCTTAATAGCTATTTATACGTGCTGGCTGTATGCCTAACATTGGCTATAATACCGTTGTCATCAATGTAGTCCAACCCAGCCGTGCGGAATGAGGCGTAGCATAAGACTGGGATAGGTCAACCCCGGACCCCAGATCAGCCAGTCTAATCCGTTTAGACTTATTATTATGTACTAACTATGGCTGCTATGGTATTGAATATTGGAAACACTATGAAGTGTTCACTTTCATCCAGAGTTCTAATGAACAGCGAGGACAAGGCATACGAGGGGAACAAGGCGTACTTCGCCCCAGGGTGAATTGATTCAAAAGCGAAAACAACATTACATGCGCTCGTGGCGCAGGTAAAGAAGGGGAAAAACAAAAAATCGAGCAGGAGACAGCCTTATTGGCAGATGGCGCGACAGTGGCTATCGGGCGTTTGTTGGATGTCGAATCAAAGCTGAACGGAGCCGTAGGTAATGGCAAAGCCCCAAAATACGAGGGGACGGACGAGGTGGTCGAATGACAATATCGAATTTGTATTAGTACGGATAGCCTCGCATTAGTGTCATGTAGACATATTGAAACACATCATATTACGATGAAAACCCATCTCCTACCCTCTGTTCTAACTCTCTTCTCGCCATCTAACTTTCTGTCAACCTGCCCCTTAAACAGAAAGTGTGAATATGTTCCGGAAACTGGCTGATTGTCTTGGCTGTGGAAAGGATCACAGCGACCGTGGGGATGATAATAATGGGCCACCTTCCCAACCCGTCAATGCGAACGGAGGATTAATGGAGGAGAAGGGGGAGGCCAGCAAGGCAGGACTTCCAGCTCGTGTTCAAAGAAAGAGGTCGTCACTCAGTGCTCCTTCTCTTCCTGACCCTGCATCGACGTCTCAGCTGTCGCTGCGAGATGTAGAGAGCGAGCCGAAACCCCAGAATCTTTGGGTTCTGGCATACAAGAGGCTGAGTCTAGAGGATCAGAAATGCTTTGAAGTTGGGGGCCAAAATACGATGGAAAAGACAATCGAGAAGGTGCTAGACAACATAGAAGAAAGATGCAGGGAGTACAATGAGGGTGGACTCCAGATTCGAGGGCTGCATGGGAAGAGCATCAATGTCCAGGAATGTTTCCGAGGGATCATCAAATCTGTATCTCAGGTGCAAGAACTTATTAAGAATGTGGCGTCGTTGGACCCAACGGGCATGGTGCGCTGCCCTATGATCGCCATGGATCGAAATAGGCTGACCGATATCTAGCATCGCAGGCATGGACCATTGTGTCAGTGGGACTTACTGTAAGGAGCAATCTTTTCCTGCTTAGAACGAGTGAGCTAAAAGAACATAGTTGG
The DNA here is from genome assembly GCF_001204775.2 of Aspergillus nomiae NRRL 13137. Taxonomy (NCBI): domain Eukaryota; kingdom Fungi; phylum Ascomycota; class Eurotiomycetes; order Eurotiales; family Aspergillaceae; genus Aspergillus; species Aspergillus nomiae. The sequence goes on along the minus strand of NW_015378113.1, from coordinate 55,292 downwards.
TAAACAACGACATTGAACGCCGCGATGCGGTCATGGAAGCATCTGGCTTTCTCGCAAATACTCTCTCTTATTACGCCATTATTGAGAAAAATGACCGGAATCGCCAGGTCGACAGCGCTGAGCATATCGAAGAGGCACTGGTGAAGGTTTATACGGCGATTCTTGAATACACGGCTGAAGTTTATAGGGCGAGTCGGGAAAACGGAGCAGGTATGTCCCCGTGGCCAACAATCCTATCCTAGTCTAAACATAAGATTGCAGATCGTGCGCGGAAAAGCGTTAGTGCCCTGGTCGACCAACCTTTACAACGTCTGAAAGATGCCATTGAGCTGGAAAGGAAAAACGTCAAGGAATGGACGGAGCTTGGTAGGAATGAGGGTAAGATTTCATTTCTCACTAGGAGGAGACTTCTCTCACCAGTTCTAGATCAGCAGAAACTAAATACACGGGTTTTGAGTACGCCTGTTATTTTTATTAACCGCTGAACTGAGTGCTAAAAAACCTCACAGGCTCACTGGATCTGGAGATTTTGGATTGGCTGTCACCGACAGATCAGTCGGGCAGAGAACAGTCGGCAATTTACAGCAAGGCTCAATATGATCGAACTTCTCAAACAGGCGACTGGTTCCTTGACTCGCCAGAATACCAAAAATGGAAGACTAGATCTGGGAGCATTATGTGGCTCCATGGAGTTGGTTGGTTTTCCATCCCACATACAAGGCATTTTTCACTAACCATGTCAGTGGGATGTGGCAAAACAGTGCTTTGGTAAGTAGTCAACACCAAGTACGCCAGCAACGATCTCGAGTTGATAAGCCTCAGTTCAACCATTATAGCAGACGTTCTCCAGACTTGTGAATGCGATCCGACAAAGAGACTAGCCTACTGGTACTTTACCTTCGATCAGAATAACCAGCAAGTCGTCGATATCATGTTAAGATCCGTCATGCGGCAACTTTGTCCCCACCCCGTTCCGGAGTCTATCGTGAAGCTGTGGCAAGAACATCGCCAAGGCCGAGAACCAACACGGACAGATCTTTATAGTACTTTTGAGCAGATGGTCGAAAGTTGTACAGGGCGCGTTATTCTCATCTTGGATGCTTTAGATGAGTGCCCGGAAATACCGGAGAACTCTGCACGAGGTACATTGTTGCAGTTCCTGAATAGGCTTATTGTTCGACATAAGCAAACACTTCATATTCTTGCAACAAGTCGACCGGAGCCTGATATCCGTAGTCATCTGTCAGAGCACACAGCCATCGATATCGAAAAAGCCCTAAGCCAAGATGTTGAGAGGTTTGTCAACGACAGACTTGAGACAGGGAAACTGGCGGAGTGGCTCAACAAGAACCAGCCCATGAAAGACACAATTCGAAAGAAACTACTGGGAATAGAAAGGCCGTATGTTCTTGATTTGACCACTGAAAAATTGGTTTGGGATGTTAACAGAGATTTATAGCCGTTTCCGATGGGCTGACTTGCAAATCAAGTCGCTAGAGAGGTGTACCACGCCAAAAGCCATCAATAATACGTTAGAAACGCTGCCGAAAGACCTGTCGGGAACCTACAGGAAAATTTTGAACGACATCTCAGAGGATGATCGAGACGCTGCCCGCACCATTCTCATTTGGGTGACCTTCTCCCGGCGCCAACTGACACTGGAATTTCTGGCAAAGCTTGTCAACTTCATTCGGCCACAAGGTGTGATAGATGTATGTACGACAGACCTGATTACAGTATCCGGTAATTTTGTTAGACTGGCGCACTTCTCGGTGAAGGAATTCCTGGTCCCTGCGGATATCTCGGGTGAAATAGACTGGTACCAGTTTTCAGCCTCTACTGGGCATTTCACCATTGCCAATGAGTCCCTTTCTCGTCTTCTACAAACAGACGACAACTTGACTAGGGATGCGGCATTTGATCAGCCAGTTTTGGTCTACGCGGCCAAAGCACTTGATTTCCACCTGGCCGAGCTAAAGCAAATTGGATTTTGGCCTCCAGAACTACATGAAAGCATTGCCCATCTATTCGACTCTTCCGTCGCCTATCTCAACTGGGTGCGAATTGCCAATGACTACGAGGCTTTTTCTAACGACTGGTACCTGTCAGCTGACAATTTGGAACCTCCGATATTCAGAGCCTCAAAAATGGGGCTGATCCGGGTTGTAGAAAGTCTGCTGAAAAACGGTGCTGATCCTCTGGCACCCCTCTACAGGACCTTGTCAAATAAGAAGAATGGATTAGAAGCTGCTGCGCAATGGGGGCATCTTGATGTCTTGGAACTGCTTGTGCAAACGTCCACTGTCATCCCCAAAAACCTGGTTTGTTCTATTATAAAATTCATCGACTGTGGTCAGGAGCGGGAGAGGGTGTGCAAAATACTTGCCTTGCTTCATGAAAAAGCATCATTTTACTACGACCCAGAACATAGCAATACAATTGACAAACACATCATTGCAGCGGCGGCAGGCAATTGGCGGTCGGGAGATGTTCTCATACAAATACTTCTTGATTGGCCTAATACAGGAGCTATATATATCACGAAGGGTATTATGCATGCTGTGCTTCATAACGACAACTATGGTGAGAGAATTATGCAGCTGCTTTTGAGAAAACAGGGAACACATCCAGATGTTTATATGACCCGCGATGGGATTGATTCCATGATTGAAAATGGAAACTTGAATCCAGATGTGGTCAAGATTGTAGTTGAAATGCGCGGGCACGAGATTCAGTTCAATGATCGGACAGTGAAATGCATCGTGCGGTATAAAAGCACAGAGGTATTAGAATTACTCTTGTCAAATCGGGATGACGTTTCCATCACAATAGAGATGTTGGAAGCAGCAGCCAGAAGCCGGCACGGATTAGGTGCGTTACGCCTTCTCTTGAAGAAAAGAGCACCTACCATCAATATTACCAGGAAGATGCTGGTTGCTGCAGCAGGAAATTTCGGTGATGGCTTCGAAATAATGAAATTGCTGCTTGAGGAATGGAGTCCGGATACCCCTGTCGGCGAGGAAGTTATTTATGAGCTCGCATCGAACAGGTACCACGGGCTAGAGATAATGAACCTCCTTCTCCAAAGACAACAGACAGGAATTACCATCTCTCAGAATGTTTTGGCTTGGGCTGCGAGATTCAATCACAGAGAAATGCTAGAAGTTCTTGTGAACAATACGGAGTCCGGCATTCAAATCACACCCGAGGTTCTTTGCGCGGCAGCAGAGAACTGGGAGTCCGCAGAAGCTGTTGTGACGTATTTGCTTGACCTCGGCGGGAAGGATCTTGAGATTCCAGAGAATATGCTAGTATCAGCTACCAAAAATACATATGAGGGAGCTAATATATTATCCTTGGCCCTAGACAGGTTCCCAGAAGCAAAGGTGACGGACCGAGTTTTCGAAGCGGCGTGTGAGAGTCAGGATAGCATGTCGGTATTGCTGAAGCGATTTCCCAATCAGTTTCCCAAGGAAATTGTGATTGAAAAGATAGCAACGGGCACACCATTCAGATACTATGCTCTGGAGTTGCTTATTCACCAGGGGTTTATAGATATCGATCAGAATCTGGTGGAGAAGCTTGCGCATAATTATTATGCTCTCAGAACTCTTATAAAGTTCAAGCCAGACTTTCCAGTCTCGCATCAAACCTTACTTGTGGCGGCGGCAGAGAGTGCCTTTTGCATGGAAATCGTACTTTTCGCTTGCAAGATGGAGTTTGATATTACAGCAGACATAGTCGACGCAGCATTGAAGTCGACAGGAATCGACGAAACATGGCAGAGGTGCGACTTCGCCGTCATACGCTTACTTTTTGGCCAATACGGGTCGAGATTTCCTATAACAGAAATGGTGTTAACACGGGCAGCTCTCCATAAAAATCCATATGGTGCACTTGATTTCCTCCTGGAAAAGGAACCCAGGGTGGACCTTCAGCGAGTGTGGGAAACCGTCTGGCAAAGTGATTGCTCGGAAGTAGACAAGCTTGGCGCGTCTGAAGTCCTTCTAAAGCGCGCGGGTCTTGAAGTCACGGAAAGTATGATGGAGAATACAGCCTCCAGGAGCGTTGATTACAAAGATGACTTTGATGATTTGATTCAATTCTCGATCAGGGAAAAGATACCAATGCCTGGAAGCGAGAGGGCAATGTGGATTGTTATACAAAGATTTCATGACTGGAGGACTGTAGAGAGCTTCCTGGAGTATAAGCCAGACATCAAAATTACTCTGGAGCAATTCTATGCCTTGGCAGGGTTTGAATCTGTTCCTGAGGGTTTGATACAAACGCTTCTTGCTCGCAGGAATTTCTAGTAGCCGCCACAGGTCGATTACGATTTCAAATCAATCATAGTCTTGACCAAACAATGCCTTTGTATCATAGATTCATATGGGATAATGGTTTGAATCATACCCTTAAGTGAGTAAACTCATCACATCCTGACTATTCGCATTTTGGCATGTGCGCCAGATAGTAGGGTAACTTCCATAAGTTCGAATACATCTCCGCTCTGGAAGATGACCCCACACTAATAGTCATACCAATCCCCAGGGTAGATACTCTGTCAACTACTTAAAGATATGTTGAAGAAGAAGAAAGAGACCGTCTATCATGGACTACATAGTAGAACGAATTCTAATGAGCCGACTCTTGCAGTTTTCCTCTTTGTCTAGTCCCTGTTATTGTATAGCTTGGGGTCCTCCTGATTCAGTGAGAATGATCGGACCATTTGACAGCAGATGGGCTGCTCCAGGTGATCAGACAGGATGATTTGCCGGAGAAGGGGTAATTCGTGCACGGTGGCAGAGAGTACTGTGTCTTAGGAAACGGGGCTGGTAGGGTTTCTAGAAGTTTATGAAACATACAAAATGAGGGATGTTATAATGAAGCTAGTTGAAGGGAACCGGTTGAATTGTGTCGAATGAGTACATATATCATGTGTTTAAGAGTGATTATAAGGGATATACTATGCTGCCCTAGAAGGCCTGTTGATCCTGTATTTGAAGCCGGACTTTCGGAGATTGGCAATTCCCGGATGAAAACAACGGGTGGGTCAGTCAAGAAACGACGTTCAATCGTGTTGCTGAGTGGATGCTTGAGAGCCAACAACCTCGTACTCAATCAACACCAGGCCAAAAAGGAAACAAATAATGTGGTAGAATGGAGGTAATCGAACGCACGGTGAGGGACCACCTGTTAAGTAAAAAAATACTTAAACAGCTCTCCGTCCCTCTTTTCTCGAGCACCACTCTCACTCTCCAATATCCATTGCGCAATAGATCATAATGCATCAATTCAAAGTATACACCCGCTGGCGGCCCAGTGAGTCAACAGCGCCAGAGACTCGTCGCACGCATAATAAACAAGACAGTGGTCGCATATCTACCTCACTCACTCCGTCTTCACCTTCTGCTACGGAACGTCCGTGGAAAAGCGAGGCTGCCTTTACCCAAGTATTCGAAGCAACCGATAATAACAGATCGGTCTTCGAAGCCGCAGTCTCACCAACTCTGCCCCATGTGCTGAGCGGCCGATCATGTAATTTCTTTGCTTACGGACATTCCGGAAGTGGGAAGTCACATACGATCATCGGGTACGATTTTGAGAACCCCGATGAATTTGGACTCTGTTTAGCGGCTGCCAGACATCTCAGCGAGGCATTGACAGACCTCAATCAGGACATTGATACCCCTGGTGAGGAACTAGCTCTTGGCATTCGAATGTTCGAGCTACGCAAGAATATAGCTTTCGATTTGCTCAATGGACGATGCCAATGTTTCGTTCGCGAGGGGCATGATGGAAAAACGCACATTAGGGGTGAGACCGAGATCCTGGACGAGGGCAAAGTTCGGGTCCGTCCGATTGTCACGAAAGCATGTTGGAGTTTCGAGGACCTGCGCCAGGAGCTGCTGACAGGACTCAAGCTCAGAGCGACGGGAACGTCCACAGTCCATGACCAGAGTTCGCGCACGCACGCTGTTTTGGAACTAGAGATTGTGACGAGGGCACTCCTTGAGGCTCGCGATGCGGTTGTCCAGCGGCAATCGGAATTAGTACCGGTAGGAAAACGCGCGACAGATATTTACATCGAAGAGACCATGAAGGGGGTTATTCAGAATGCAGATGGCAAATATGTCCCCAACCCGGACTATCAGACCGACCAGGCCCGGATCGACGCCGCCGAAGCAAAGAAGGCCGAGTTCGAATCATATGTGCAGCAGGCAGAGAAGAAAGTTAGTGATATTTTGCAATCATCTGGTCAGTCATGTCTCGGGGGAAAACTCGTTTTTGTCGATCTGGCTGGTTCTGAGTATTATCATGACAAGACGACCTCGACCGTGGCGCGACCAAAGCAGACTCCCCAGGAGCAACAAGAGGGACGGCAGATTAACACAGACCTGCTGGCATTGAAAGAGGTTATCCGGGCGCGAGCTTCCAAGCAGACACGCATCCCGTTCCGGTCATCGCCCCTGACTATGGTGTTGCGGGACCACTTCCTGGGCACAAATACGACTGATAGTTGTTCCGCAATGATCCTCACGGTGTCGCCATCATCAGAGCAATTTGCTGCCACTCTGAACACGCTGAAGTACGGGAACCTCGTTGGGGTAGCTGGCGGGGAGAAGAAGAGGGTAGCGCGGCAAACGATAAAACAACAATGAGCCAGGATTTGCATCAGGAGCACCGGAAACACGCCGAAGTGTGCACTAATAGAACCATTTCATTCAAGATATTCCTTTCCTCGTAATATCGCCGCTAGAGCAGGTCCTCTTCCACCAGAATCACTTCGACTTTCATCCCCCATCCGTCCCTACCCCCAATCCAGTGCTTTCTTTTCCCAACCTTCCGCAGTTTCTTCAGGTCTGCTTCTAACTCTTGCTTCGACCTGGTGGGATCAAACCCTACCCTCTGCAGGGATACCTTCAGCTCAATACCTTCCTTGTTCTTCTTCTTTCCCAAATCGTTTGCCCAGCGGGCTCTTGGTAGTGCGCGCGGCCTGGACGGGTCAATGACGCCTGTGGGATACACACGGCTGATGATGAGACCCAGCTTCCCTAGATACCGCGTCCACCAAATTTCCTCCGGTGTGAGAAGCGAGCGTAGGCTTTTCTTAAAGTCCATTTCGCGTGGTGGCAATTCGCCACCATACCTCTCCTGCAGCATCAACGCCAGGCGAGCGCGATCGGCATGAGGTATACCATGCGCTTCTGCCAGGACCCCGGTGCTGGTGCTGTATAGGGCAGCTGTGGCCGCTGTCTCTTTAGACATCGTAGCATGCGCGTAAAGGATATTGGCAAAGGCCTGAATGACATGCGGACTGATCGAATGGGGGAAGGACCTCTCCTTTGATGGACGAGGAATAGATGAGAAGGCCAGAAAAGCCATCGCCTGGGCAGAGCCGCGAGCGAAACTCGTGGTCGCAACTTGCAATGGGTCCTGCTGGCGGATCACAGGTAGGACATTGCGATACAGAGCACCTTCCCGAACGCCTCCCTGGCAGAAGTGAGCCTCTTTAATCCCATGGGGGATCGCCTTCGCGAGCACGTTCACGAGGAATGCGACCGATGGGACTTGCTTTCGGCGTCGATCAGACACACGGAAGATATCGCTGGCAGTCTCGGCAACCTTCTTCAGGGCCTCTGTGTTCTCGAAGTCTTTCTTGCCGGCCGAATATCCATTGATGATTGAAATCGGGTAATACTCGCCTCGGACCTGATGAAGATAGAGAAGCAGATATCCCCACCCCCGGAATCCTCCCCCAGAGAGGTACAGTTCAAAGCCTCCGTCTCTCTTCGCCTTATCGACGAGATGCTCAGGGATCTCTAAATCCTCCCACGCGCGACGAAACTGAGTAGTCATCTCCTCGCGAAATTGTGCCTTGGCCTTGCATGCCTCGTCCTTGTCTTTACCTTTCGTCAGCGCTTCCAATTTCTGCGTCAGAGCCGCCGCGCCATACGGAAAACTAATCGACCCCATGGGGCTGATATTTACGTGGCCACCATGCGAAATAATCCACGTCATCTGCATACTTCCACCCCCAAGGTCAATAGCCAATCCCTCGATATCGGAATATCCGCTCGCAATCCCCCACGCGCCCACGACGCCCTCCTCATCCTTTGGCATCATTCGCACGCTGACGTGGGTCCTGTCCTGGATGGCTTTCACAAACTCCTCCGAGTTAATCGCCTTCCGCGTAGCCTCCGTCGCAATCACCCGTATCTGACTCGCCGGTACACCCACCTCCAGACAGACGATCTGGAAGCGAAGTATAGCTGCAACGACCGCATTGATCACCTTCTTCGGGATCGGAATCTGCTTTCCGGTCTCTGAGTCATACTGCGCATCGTAGAGTGAGATGTTGAACCGTTGCGAATAAACAGTGGGCAGGATGCGGGTGGTTGGCGGGGACAGGTCCGTAATCGAGCATCGGATTCCATTACTACCGGGTGCAAATTAGATAGGTTAGCGATCTGCAGAGTGGCATGTTTCTTGCCTGCCCATGTCTACGATCCCGTGAAGATATCGCTTTTCTCCTGGTTCTTGCCATCGCGAGTCTTTGTTGTCGGTTGGTTGAGGCTGGTAACTAGGGAATTGAAGACCGCCACCCATTTTGACGGCTACAAATTTAGGTAGTCAGACAGATGCGTCTAGATGGTCATCTAAGAGTAAAAGTCAGAGGCATTGTAGAAAATATGGAAGATACATTGCGGTTAAGCTCGGCGTTGCATTCCAGACAGCGGATGATGTCATGACTTGACTTCAAGACCTGAAGAATGCAGAGCTACTTGCACGTATACATGGTTGACAGTAAACTCAAGTACAGAACAAGGCACTAATCCTTTCCATGGTATTCTTGGCTATAGTCCCATTTCTTGCTCGCGATTGACCCACTGTTGGACGCTAGTTCCCATATCAAATGCTCGGATAACCCGACCCTTCTATCCTTCGCCCTATGCAGCGCATATTCAATGGTGTGCATCCTTGCCCTGCACCATAGCCTACAGATTAAGCGTCTGTCGGTACTTCAGACGTGGGACGTTTACGTTTGAACTTTTTCGTAAGTGTCATGATACCCTCCCGCCGAGAATATACCACCGTGGTCATAGTGAGGAATATACCAGCGATCTGATCTAGGTCCAGAAGACTGGCATCCGTCTTGGGCCAGATCTCATGGGAAATGGAGAGCAACACGATATGAAAAACGAGCTGTACAACGCAGAAGGCCGCCACCCGCTCTCCCCGAGGCCGATATACAATCTGCCGATACGGATACTTGTCGGATAGCGCCTCCCCGTGAATCCCAGAGTACAACAACGTGACAAATAGTAGTATATAAACGGACAACAAGACCCGATGCTCAAGGTATGGTTCGGAAATGATGGTGTAGATCACAGTATGACAGAGGAAGCGGATCGTTTTCCATGTCCACTCTTTCACTGTGTTGGGGAAACGGGGCTGATCCATCTCCAGCTCCACGCCGTCTTCCTGCCACGACAATCGGGTCAGGGGTCCGATAATGGTCAATGTCGATACAAGCACAAACACGGCGGCGGTCATGCCGGGGTCGATCTGACATCGTATCAGACGAAGTAACACATCGCACAGGGCGACTAGCGGATAGCCAATAGCGAGGATGACTTCTCCGTCGAGCTTATTCACGTCCGGATGTCGCTCGGAGCATTTTGAGTGCCATATGGTGGACAGAGCCGTGGCGTAAGCGGTGATCAACCAGGCCAGATATGCGCCAGGACCGTACCACCCTGAGGCACTGGATGCCGAGTCGGAGATTGCATCTCGTTTTTCGGTCCACGTTTTGCAGCGACCATCGGAGTCCTGTTGAGACATTGTATTCATAACCGTGTCACCGATATAAATTGGTTGCTCGGTCAAGCTGCTGCCCAGGAGCACAAACCACATTCGTGGACCCCACAGCGTGGGCGTGAGAACGAGCAGGAGAGATACAATCCATCGCAGCGTGTTGATGTAAAATACAAAGTATCTTTCCCCTTTGTCTTAGCTACCATGCAGGATAGTGGTTTATGAATATAGCATACAATTGCATTCCCCACATCCACAGCATCACCCACCAGTTATACACAACATTCGCAGGCTTGCTTCCGTCAGCCATACCGGGGTCTGTTGCCAGGAGGTTTTCTGCGTAGGAAAATGTGTATGTCTATCTCGTCGAAGTTCTATGATTCAAGGGGTCTATCAAGTGCAACCGGAAAAGACACTAGGAACGATTCTCTGACTCTTAACACACCGCATGGTATTTAAACAGCCGAGGGCCGGGCAGCGATATGATATCCAACCTCTTTGTGTTTCTCTTGGCTCCGTGCGCTGTAAGCCGCCACAGCCTGTGCGATGGTCATCTCCGCTGCGAGACTCGCCAAAAATTACCGAATCTATTTGGCGAGACGATCGATCCTCCAATACGAAGACGGTCATGGAAGGCTGTGGGACATAGGTTTGAAAACTAGTAGACATGTTAGTATCAGAACCAACCAAGGGCAAATTGGGCAAATTATTATCAGCATACTAGGCTATTGACCAGGATGATCAAACACGCATATCTCAATCAGGTAACGCGTGTTCCTCATGATAGTTTCTTACTCCAACCAGGATGCTTGGATAGGCTCTGACCTCTCTAGGTTTTGATCGGAGGTTAATCAGGAGTTGTACCACGCAAATCTAGCAGCTATTTCCAAGCTCTTATTTCCCCAGGCTGACTATCCCGTCGAACCCACAAATTAAAGCTTCTGAAAGCTTGGCCTCAGTGTTTAAGCTTGGCCCACTCCTTCCACGGTCTTTCTCGTGTACGGCGATGTTTTTGGTGGCTTTTAAATAAAACCTATTCATTTGCCAAAGCTGTAGAACGACTAAACAGAGGCAACAATCAACCTCACAAAAAAACTACCGGCATGTGTTAATTCAGGCTATTGAACGCCGAGAACCCTGTGCAAAACATAACATAAAATCACCACGGCAAAGGAACGGGGCTGTAGCAACACCGCTTAGGTAGTTAGGAGACGCTTCACAAAGACAGATCAACTTGCCATCAGGATTCCTTTCCCACTGTGACGGTACAATGTGAAGGAGGCGTAGAAACTAACAAGAGTCCTGATCACCACGTCGGTGATTCAAGATCGCCAGGTAGGAACAACTTGAAATAGTGTTCAGAAGCGGACCTCTCGGGAGGCTCAACCACAAGATGGGAATGGCTTAAAGTCTCTACCAGCTGGCGTCGAAAGTTAAAGCGTCGTTCCTGACATCATTGACTTTGGGTAACGACAATGAGTGGTGAAGGGACCTCCCATCGGTGGATCGACCAGGGATTCCCTGCTGTCTTTGCGAATGGACCAAGGACGGTGGAGAGAATTGCACGGTCGTGTTCATATAAGGATTAGACCCGCGTAGCGGTTATCGCAGCTTCTCTGCCTCTGGAAGGCTCATTAAATCTTCGAGAAAATGGCAAATCAGTCGACTCTCCAACTCAGGGAGGTTGGTCCAGACGACATCCCCAAGATCACCGATGTTTGGTTTCGCGCATTCGGTACGCCACACAACCTGGCATTGATTCCCGATACCCCCGGCGTGCGCACGTGGTGGAATGAAGCCCATTACCATGACCTTGCGAACAGACCATATCAAAAGTATATCAAGATAGTAGATGCCGCGCACCCCAGCGATATCATTGCATACGCAAAATGGGACCTGCAGCCGGATGAATGTGGCGAGCGATTTCCGCCATGGCATCCAGAGTCAAATGCCGAGCTCTGCACCCAATATTTCGGAGGAAACGAGAATCAGCGTAGGAACTTGATGCAGGGACGAAAGCATTACTGTAGTTAAGCCCCTTTGACTGGCGTACGTTCGTTCTAACTATGTTGTATAGACTTAGACATGCTGTGCACAGATCCTCAACATCAACGAAGAGGTGCCGCTTCCCTGTTGGTGCAGTGGGGATGTGATCTCGCTGACCGCAACGGGGCCGCAGTTTACATAGCCTCCAGTGATCAAGGAATTGGACTGTATCGAAAATTTGGATTCAAACTGCTGGAAGGCCGTGACGACACTCCTGAAGGAGCCAACCCCATGGTCAGAGAGCCGAGGTTGGTAAACTGAAAGAATAAAGCTCTTGCTTCCTCACTCATTGGGGTTATGTATATTGGTGTTGGAGGATTCCTTTTCGTGTACTCATTCCCCTATATCGTACGCTGCCCATAGCCATGCATTCTATGCGGTCATCAGCAATGCTGCGACGACATCGCGGCAGATCTATATCTTCCCTCGGACCAAGGTCTCCCATTTTCGGGACTTTTGTGCCAGGTTTGTATTCTCACTTTTGATTTTCTCATAAATGAACAAGGGACTATAAGAGAGGTGAACAAGATCACGTTGTCTTGTTCACATTCTGATCTATAACAAAAAAGCCCTAGCTTCACCACCCCACTCGATGTTTATACCTTAGCCTTGTTATCATGTCGCTCCTCTTACTGATTATCATCGGTTCAGCCGTAGCCTTCAATGCTATCATTTCAATTCGTCTTAGCCGTCATTTTCGTGCTTAGTTCTTTGCCAGTCACGTGGCATGTCACTGCGCAATCAATGAACTGCAATATGGTCATATTCAGTGGCGTGACTCTCTTTATCATGGCGTCCTACCACGCTTAGGTGCGGAAGATGTGTAAAAGGCGGGTTTTGCGGGTAATTGAAGGGGGTTTCATGGTTGACCGAATGTCTATGATCACATCATTATTTTGAAATATATTTTTCGTATTCTTGTATATTCAAAGGTGCCCGTTGCGGATCAATGCCGCCAGAAATATATATACTATTGCCCCACATTTCGTAAGTTAACAAAAGAACTAAAGAGCTTGACTGAACAAGGAAATGTAGACGAAAGAAAAGGAACTCCGTGAGGTTGTTGACTCTGGATGGATGTTCATCGCACTGTCCCTATGCAAGGGTGCAATAGATGCAAACTGGCTTCAACCAATGACAGACCCGGACGAGGCGGTGTGCTGCTCTAGCCTCGAAGTGGTCTAGCGGGATGGAGTCCCAAAGGCTGTTTTTGTTGTTTGTGTCGGATCGCCCGTCATGTGACCGCAGTGATTCCGTCGAGACTGCAGAGTGACGTCGTCTTCTGACGTCCCTTTTGTTCTATATTCTTCTTGGTCGACCCGAAAAGAAAGGTTTTCTCCCTCTATTCGCATTCAGCAGAATGTGACTAGTCTCCCCCGCGTCGGTTCCTGGAAATTCCTCGATCCGCCGCTCATTCTACAAACCGTGTAACCACCCAGCTTCATCATGTCCGACCAGAACCTTAGCTCCACGCCGCGAGACCAGGACGCTGAGGGCCGCGACGCTATCCTGGCCCAGCATCTCAACCCCCAGTTCACAGCCTCACTGCAGGAGGAGAGCTTTGCTCCGTCAGAAACGGCTAGCGGAGATGCGGAGGACACCCCGGAGCCGCAGTCCTCTCTCCTACTACAAGGCGGCGACATACACCGTGACCTTTACCGGATCGACGCCAAGTCGAAGCTGGCGAAGATAGATAAACGGGCCGCAAGCTTTTCCTTTCCCCCAAGGCAGCCCGAAGATGCAATAGAAGAGGGCGTTGCTGCTATGGAGCCGGGCAGCTTCCGTCGCCATTTCGTGCAACACCACAAGAACGGCAATTTTGATTATCCGGGGGTGACGACGTCCTTTCTCGATTTCCTCGATCTATATGGTAATTTTGCTGGCGAGGATTTAGCAGAGACTGAGGAAGACTCCGTGGTTAGCGAAGACCGGGAGAGTAGGACATTGCCATGGGAGCGAACCCCCTTGATACAGAGGACCCGGCGGCGTTCACGAGTCGGCCGTCCAGGCGACGCGTCTAATATGAAGACCTTTTTTACGCTGCTGAAGGCCTTCGTTGGCACGGGGATTATTTTCTTGCCCAAAGCGTTCCGCAACGGAGGGATTTTATTTTCCTCAATTACCCTAGTGACGGTTGCGCTGATCACCACCGTATGCTTTCACCTTCTCCTCCAGTGTCGCCGACAATATGGTGGGGGTTATGGCGAAATTGGGGAGCGGATTGCAGGATCCCGTCTCCGGTCCTTGATCCTCTCATCCATCACCATCTCTCAGATGGGCTTCGTGTGCACGTGCTTCATCTTCACCGCCGAGAATATGCAGGCCTTCCTGAAGGCTATGGCGACTGATATATCGACGGGCGGTTTGATCTTACTCCAATTGCTGGTGCTCATTCCTCTGGCATGGATTCGAAACATCTCTAAGCTGGGCCCGGCAGCGCTGCTTTCTGATGTGTTCATTCTCCTGGGACTTGGATACATCTACTGGTATGACATTGCGACTCTCATAAAGCGACCGGGAGCAGACCCAACCGTCGAGCTATTCAACCCGCAGTCATTCACTCTGACCATTGGTTCGTCGATATTCACCTTCGAAGGAATCGGTCTCGTGTTGCCGATCCAATCGTCCATGAGAGAGCCGCAGCATTTCGACCGCCTCCTATACATCGTCATGGCGATCATCACCATACTCTTCACAGCAGTCGGTGCATTGTCGTATGCTACGTTCGGTAACCGAACTCAGACAGAGATCTTCAGCAATTTCCCCCAGACAGACCGACTCGTCAACACGATCCAATTTCTGTATTCGCTCGCCGTCCTCGTTGGGGCTCCAATCCAGCTGTTTCCAGCTACCCGAATCATGGAGGGCAAACTCTTCGGGCACAAGTCTGGGAAAGGCGACCCGTCGATCAAATGGAAGAAGAATATCTTTCGAATGTTCCTCGTTCTCTGCTGCGGATTTATATCCTCCGTTGGTGCGGGTGACTTGGACAAGTTTGTATCCATCATCGGGTCGTTTGCGTGTGTTCCGCTGGTATATATCTATCCAGCGTACCTGCATTGGAAAGGCGTGGCGGAATCTCCGTGGGAGAAACGGGGAGACATTGCTATGATGTCGCTTGGTTTCGTCTTCATGGTTTACACAACCCTCGCCACACTGGCTGTTTGGATCCAAGGCAGTCCGTGATACATTTCTCACCAGGGGTCTGGAAGCTGGGCTTGTTGCCTATCATTGCTTGAACGGCGTCAATGTAGAGTGGAGGCTGACTTTGCGCAAGACGCGCTCTACTGTTTGCTGTTATCGGATACAGGGAGACCCTCAAAGCTAATACCAAAAGAAGAAAAAAAGGGGAAAACCCGAAAGTAGCGAGATACTATGTTGTTCGACGACGAGGATCTATAAACAGATACAAAATGAAGAATGCCTCAAGTTGCTGTGTTCCCCTGATGCAATCGTAGTCTAATTCATACCCCAGAGCTACATCAATACTTATTTCCAACCACCAGGGGTGATAGGCTTCTTCGACATCTCTGAATTCCATTTTAACCTAGTGGTACCCAAGATAACCACCCTTAATGTAACCGCCATGTCCATAATTGCCCCTGTATCCTCGGCCATACCGATCGCCATAGCCATGACGACGCTCCGGAAATCCATGTAAACCATCTCCCACTTGCGTGTCTGCAGTCGAGACATGCACCAGAGCACCCCGCACGGGCAGATTCTTACTACTCACACCGGGAAACGCATCCGTCACCCAGGTGAGATTGACGCCCTTCCGAAACAGCAGACAGTGTGTTGATCCGCCATGATGGAACATGCCGATCTCCTGGCCCTTGGACACGGTATCACCCTGCGTAACGGTAACATCACAGGTTGAGACATCCGCCATACCCACCGTGACGACGCAAATGAGCCCGACCGGCTCCGGCGCTTCAATGAAGATGAGGGCTCGCGTCGCGACATGCGTAATATAGCCCTGCGCCCTGTCTGGGGCAGCCGGGTCGGGGCCTTCGGGGTTCATGAACCCGGTAATGGTTGGTTCGGAGAACATGGTCCCGTGGATCAGCTTCACTTTCTTGATGATCCCGTTGACGGGCGAATGCCAACGGTGGTACGATGTGGCGCTCAAGAAGGCTTGATAGACGGTTCCGTCGACGAATTGCTCGGCCTCCTCTTCCTTTTCTAGCATCTCGTACACGGAGTAGGGCTGACCCTTCAACCAGAAGGCATCGTAGGCTTTCACGTGGGTTTGGAGTGCGAAGGGCTTCGATTCACAGGCGCTGACTACCCAGGAGTCGTCGTCGGTGGCATAGACAGGCCGAAGCTTGTCGTAATCGGCGAATTTGCGGGTGAAGAAGTCGTCCCAGGACTTGAAGCCCCAGTGCTTGCCGTCCGCCCTGCTGTGTCCGAACAATTCCTCGAAGCTGTATCGGTGGTTTGGATCGAGATTGGTCTCGTCTTCGATTACTTTGCGGGCTTCCTCCGACAGCCACCCGTTTGGTTCCTCGGTTAGGACATTTGTGGAAGCGGATGTAGACAGGAAACAATCTCTCCAGTAATCTAGAATCCTCTTCATATGGAAGTTGACTTCCTTGCGTAGGAAGAACGCGTATCCGCTCGGGGTAGCCATGGGCCAGTCCAGCACTGCGTTGAAAGGAGTACCAATAAGGCCCACGTTGTACTCGTTGATATTCCACTGCGGTGCGACCTTCTGCATCGTGTAGTTGAATAGATGGAGAAGGTGGTCAAAGTCCCGAACCTGTTTGGTGCCAGTTGGGTCGTTAATGTATGGGGGCTTGTCGGGCACTTCGGTGAGCATTGCGGACGCAAACATGCGGAGATCTGGGCAACCGTCGACGGCTTCTTGGAACTTTTGGATGATGGGGTGGAGGGGGAGCTTCGCTTTGGCCTCTTCGAGAGCGACCTTTCGAACGAAGCTGACGACCGTGTCGGGGTTTTCTGTCAACCATCCTCCAGTTCGGTGGGTGCGGCCATGGTGATAGGGCCACGGAAGGTGAACGGGGATTCCGCTGGCCATCTTGATGTTGAAGGTATATTCGATGAGCTTGAGATAGGCAAGACACGTCTAGACAATGGCTGAGGGAGCTTCTATGCAAAGCGACGACCGTCTATCTCTATATATGCGACCAGGGACAGATGTTAGAGTACCCCTACATGTGCATCATTCCATCGAGCTGCCCTTGACTCCTCTTCCCATTCAATGGCACCTGCGGTTCGGTTTGCAACTGTCCCAAGCTAGCACTCTGGCTACATACAGAGAAGCGGACCTATGCAGCCATGCCCCAGCTGACCAGGGTCCGCAGGGCATATTACAAATAACAGTGCCATGGCTGGTGGAGATGGCCTTGTATTAAACGTGCTGATTATTTGCGAGATAAGCGTCATGGCCTTGCCTTTGCACAAGCGCAAAGATAAACTAGTCGATCCGCTGATTGTAGAGCGCATTGACTCGGCCTTAGGCATTGTAGCTGACATTTTGGGAATCGTCTGCGGATATTCGCTATATGATGACGGCCTGAACTGGCAAGATCACTCAAGATGCAAGTTGTCTAGGATAGCTGGATGTTGTATGCACGGTGCATTTTCTGGTTGAGACTCGATACATCAACAGGTCTAGGCAAGAGATACCTACCTTGCTTTTAAGCCAAGATAGTCGATGTGTTTTTCGAGACTCATAGCACATGCAGGGTAGCCCGGGCTCACAGTCAGCACGTATTGGCCCTGGCACCCACAGTGGTAGAAATACCATATGCAGGTTTGTATGTCTCATTGCAGCTGAAATAGGATATCCCTTGACCGTAAAGGCCAGGTGATAAGTGATCGCTTTGTTGCCCGGTCATGCTACCATCTTCTTGGCCACTATGCGATACACATCACGATCGTTCATGCTCTAATCAATTATCAATAGGAACATAGTCATGAACAACACGCCAGGTGTCGCTCGTTTGATCATACTCGTTCCGTGAGAACCGCAAAAAGGTCTGGTCGCGCCTTTGGTTCCACTTCGCGACGTCTTCCTCCTTCGTTCCTGGCGGAAATCCATCTTGTGACCGAAAGATACCAATGGGTCCGAGACGTGCTTCTTCCGGAACAAACACTGCGAGTTCAGAGTCTTGAGAAACAGGGAGACAACTAGAATCGGCCTTGGAAACGTCGGTATCATGGTCTAGATTATAGGCCTTATTTTCAATAGCTGAATTGGTTGATTCCTGTCTTAGAGACTCGGCTTTACCCTGATTTGCTCTAGCTGCCAACGCTTCTTCTAGCATCATGACTCTTTCACCCAGGGCTGCTGCTCCGGCGGAGTTGTAGAAACCCTGAGCTTGAGGTCCTCGACGAAACAGAGCTAGTGCCATGCGTCGGATCTTGGGTTCCCGGCATCTGAGGCAGGTGAACCAAAGCGGAAAACCGGCGTTCATTTCAAACGTAAACGGCGGTTGTGTGCCGTCCGATCGTGCTAATGCATTGATAGCAATGCTAGACTGTTCAACTATATTTTGGAAATTTGCCGCGTAAGCGTCATATACCATGTGTGATGAGGATATGCAGGTTGCAAGTATAACAAATGACATCTCATAGTAGGTTAAAAGAAGGGCACCTGTGCCAATCTGTTGCTGTGATAGAACACCTTTCGCGTGTAGACCTTCAATGAGGACGGTAAAGGCAGTATGCCAGCCCTTTAACCTGCGTGACAGGACCATTTGTCGGTCCATCAATTCTGGGTGCATATTGGAGGAATGAGACTCGTGTCGATGCTCAATGCAAGTGCGCTCAAAGAGCTGGATCTCAGTGCTTAGGAGAGCGATGGCCTCCCGAGCGGACTTGAGGGAGGTAAATTCCTGCACTAGTGTAGGATCATTGTCTAGCAGTAGACCACTCACTGGAAGATGAGCAATAGTGAGAGCAATTACTCCGAGACGGACGAATATTGGGACGATAACATCCTCTAACAAGGAAGCTTTGGTTGCTGACACAACCCCACACGCTATTTGAGCGCGCAGCGTGCGAATGAGATGCACACCCTGACCATACAGCTGCAAGGCCTCCTGCTCATTTCCCTGGATGGCTTCAATGCTGATAAAGAGAACACAGGTTATTAGTCCGGCAAAAATATCTATGTCACCTCGCTGAATTCGCTGACGGACAGCAGACACCGATCGTGAATACCAGCTTAACGCGTCTCGGCGCTTCGGACTGGGAGAACGAGGGTCCTGCGCGGGACTCTCAAACAGGTCACTAAGTGCGATGATGGCATCCCATACGCCCGGTTCACTTCGACAGACTTGCGGAACAATAGACCGCCAGAAATGAACATCCAGTCCACCACCGAGGGACACAGCAGCCTGCTGGAAGTAGTAGGCAAAGGCACGACGCTCACGCCACACAGTATTGGGCAGCAATGAAAGTGGGTGGTCCTGTATTGAAGTCGTGCAAGGCGTGGAGGAGAAGGTGCCGGGAATTGTGCCTTCGTACTCGCACTTACGGCCTGTACTGGTGCATCGCACACAGTTTGGTTTCTCTTCGCCACATTTGACTCTTCGAATTCTAGAACGTACTCAATACTCATACCCTGCCGATGAAAAGAAAGTAAGCACTTACTTGCAAGTTTTACACCCGAGTCTTGATCTCAGCGGCCTGATTGGACTACTCAAGACAGAGGACATATTGGCATCGATCAAGAGCAGTGGGAAAGAATGCCAGATCGCTCATGGATAGCGCAGAGTAGGGCGATCACTGAGATTAAGGGATCGTGGACCCGAAAAGGAAAAACGAGTTATCTTGATGGTGAACGGTGACCACAAGCTATGCCTCATCGAGTCAAGCACCGTAGCTAGACCGATTCAGCTTTCAACAGAATGATACACAATACTTTTCCCTCGGAAAAAAACGAGAAACTTTGGATCATGTCAGAAATTTCACTGGATTAAAGACTGAACCGTGCTGGACAATCCCAGGAAAGTTCTTGTCATTCTTTCTGTTAAATGTAGGGTGAAGGGAGAAATCACGTTGGTTAAAGCAGCAAGTACAGTGTTAAGGCGGCGAAAACACCATGATATCGAACCCCAACTGACATTGATTGTTCTCTGAGAGGGCCACTGGGATTCTCTTTGTTCTGTGTATCCAGTCTTCGTATCCCTCACTGGAAAACTACTCCTGGTACCAGTACTGTCAGCCGAAAGGGCTTGCGACAGATAACCTAGTGAGCACATATGCACCAAACTGGTCTTTGTATCGCCATTGGTCAATAAGTGTAAGCATGGCAACTACTATGTAACCTAGGATAGGCTGAACCTGAGGAAAGATATGTCGAGTGGTGGCCCCTGATCCTGCGTATCTATTTCATGAGCACTCTCCCCTTTCTCTTTTCTCATTTAATTCATCTCTCGACTTTGGACATTCACAAACGCGAGTCAAACCTCTTCCTTTCATCCGACGAGATGACCCAAAAGTCGGTTGCTTCATCTCACGAGCTGGAACTCAAGCCATTCCACGATTGGAATGAAGTCCACCCAGATTGAAGAAGACCCAGGGAGAGTTATATACCCCATTCTAGACCAAGCTCAACATCTATCTATCTTTAAGGCTGGTGATCTAGAAGACGATGAGATCATCGCCCCAACTGTCTCGAAAGTCCGTTTCAAGCAGAAACAGTTTGCATACAAAAAGATCGACCGCCCTCTCTATGTACCAGGAGACACACAACATATCATCAACGAGATTACCGCCCTCGCACAATTTCGCGGACAGCCGAACATTGCACAACTAATCGGGCTTGTTATATCTGATAATCCGTATAAGACCCGTCCATCAACAATCTCCTCACCAGTTATCACATGATTCCTCCTTGAATACTATTCTGAAGGCTCTCTTGAGCAAGTTTTATCGGAGAATGGAGACCTAGATGATTTATTGCTAAGACGGTGGGCAATACAGACTGGGAGGTCATTGGAAATATTGCATACACAGCGACGGACTCATCTTGACATCAAACCATCGAATGTCGTCCTTGACGCGAATAAGAATGCCATCCTTATCGATATCAGTGGAACTGGTGGGTATGAATTGGAATGGCTCTCGCCAGAGATGCAAAATATCATTCAAAGAAGCATTGAAACGGTTCCTGCTAGCACGTCATTCGACACACGCGTCGCTACAGACTGTTGGGCTTATGGAAAGCTACTTTTGGCTATGGCCAGGAAAATGGGCACCAGTAGATTTGGCGAAAAGTTACAATCTATTGGCGATGACCTAACAAACACGGATCCAAAAGCTCGCATTTCACTAAACAACGCTCTCGAAAGGATATGGGGTCAGGAGTGAGAATATTGACCAGTTGTTCTCCTCAAATCTTGGCATATACATGGAAGCTACGTCTTTGGTTGTCAAACTAGTATGGATTGATATGTTTCAGTACATCAAGAACCCCCGAGAGTCTAGAAGTAGGTGCAGAATCGTGAGGTGAAGCTACTATCGCTGAGGCTGATAACTCAAGTAAAGGAATCGACGTTTCATACCTCGTCGCATATGCTTCGTTAAATGCATCTCTCCTAGTCAAGACAAGTTGTCGCCGGCCAGGGAAGTGAGACAAATACATCCTGGGAGACCCCGGCGACTGTCTCAGCTCACCCTAGGTGTGGAGGATCAGGCTACCGCAGTGAGTTTGCATTGGCATTACGTGCTATTATAACACTGGGGTTACAGTTCCATCTATTACTGATTGCCTTTGATGAACGCCCCGCCCACGTCTCCTTTCATTACCGGACAACTGGTGTGTTATGCAACAGACCTTGACTCAAAAGAGAGGGACCAGGTAAGTTGGTAGTTGGTATCGGCTATATCACAATCTAACGGCGACACAGGAAAGATCACGATTGGATTGATATCCTTAGGGTAGTATAAGCATAAGAGTAGTCTTGCAGGTGCTAGTCCTCATAAACTACTACCCATGCAGGACAGTGGTTGGGGACCAGCCGTGGGAGTGAACTGTAATTTCAGCCTCTCTATTCTCTCTGAACCTGAATTCAGTTACTCAAGGAAGCCGGTGAGGTATGTCCATAATCTAGTCGCGGAGCAGGCTATAATCTCGTCAACCATCTCTGTGTTCCGACCCCGCCACATACACCAATAGATGGCTGCTTGTATTACACGATTATTGACTAACGACCAGAAAGTTGTGGTGCAATGTCTTAGTTTCATCCAGTATCCGTTTGAATGGCTGATGAGCTTCCTATTCTGTACAAGGGAATGCCTAACCCTAAGGGAACTATTGACGGCAGGATGCATATGTTAGCTGAAACCGCATGGGAAGTATTTTACATACAATATCTTCCCACTTGTTGCTGGACTTCTAACAGTCATATGATGCTAATGACCTTTGGTTCTGAGTTGCTCGGGGTCTTTATATGCGAATATATGCATGGCAGCCACCTGCACTACCTCGTAGGCCCAAGTACAACCTCCATTCTCCATTGCTGCAAATCAGAAGCCTACTATTATTGTATCCATGATATTTGTCCTATCGACGCTCGGACCGCTCCACCATGAAGCTTACGAGGCGCTGGTTAGTTGGAGTAAGGCTGAAAGTCCAAAATACTGCTCAGAGCTGCAGCCGGTGCGCCAAGTTGGTAACATTTTACCAATGAGCTACCCAATAACGTTGAATTGATGTCGGGATCTAACGGCCAACAAAAAGAATGTGACCCTCGCACGTTGTGTTAGGTTTAATACACAGAATTAGACCTAGATCTTTATTTGTATATATGGATTTCGGATGTAATGACTCCAGCCGGGTGTGTCTCACATGTCATAGAGACAAAGCCAGCTGAGCTTGGAGCCGGGGTTTCCGTGCCACGAACACGCCTGTGGTACTATTATTTTTCTGTGAAGCTTGGTTGCCTTGTCCAAGGCCAGGCTAGCCATCCTTCGCTTCCATAGATCATGGAAAATCGTGGAGCTAATGTGGCGGGGCCTACTAGCACTCTATCTGCCTTGTGGCTGTACAGTAGATCGCAATGACAAGGCGTCACATGGCCTATCACTATGGTTGGCTTTGCCCTTTAGAGAAAATATGTCCATAGCTACTGTCGCTGATCGCTGATATTAGATATGAGCCAGCATGTCCTGGCCACTGTTAAACCAGTTGAATCAAAAATGGGCCTGTAGGGTTCCAGGCCAATATGAGCCGCCCGAGCGGGACCCCGAGGCCTTACGAGGTGGCTGCTGACTGGTAAGAGGTAGACGTTGAACGGATTGGCAGCTCTAGTGAATAGTGGGGTCCATTCCTGCACGTCAGACGCACCGGTTTGGACTTTGCGACTTGGCGAGATTACGAATCCTGAGGTTGAACTGACATTCTGATGTGGTTTCTTTCTCGGCGTGCGACCAAACGTGCCATCTGACCACTACAACCCTAAGGTGAACTGCCCACCGTTGATCCCATCATTCCGGACAGAAAAATCAGCCTTCTGGGATTTTCGTCGTACGAAGGAAACACCGCTAATCTATTTATATTGAACGGGCCTCTTGGCAACCAACAGCCATCGGACTCGTCCAGGAGGACTATTGGTGGAAAGAAGCCAGACCTAAGCCATTCGGGCAGAAGATCCACAAGGGACCCTGTTGATTTGAAGACGCCCTAGCCAAAGGAATTGAGGCTGGACCAGTTCATTTCCAAGCTGTACCACTTGCAGCTTGAGAACCGTGGAGATAGCCGTGTGCTTCTTGCAGATGGAGTGAATACATATTCTACTCGAGAGGCCGTTTCGCGTGGGGTTTCCTCTCGCCCCGATGACGGTCTTCATTGACCACCATATGTCGATTTCTGGGTACCATGCCTTCAAATCAAGAAGAATACCTTCTACCGCCGTTGTCAAGATTATCCCACTCCGAGCCCGACCGGCCACAAACGTCTTGGAGCCCATTCGACGCGGGCCCTCCGGCCGACTCCGACCGTTCCTACATCCGCTATGAGCGGACATCTTCCTCGCACCACGAGCAGGACATCGCCTCCCACAATGAGGCCTTTACAACGGTGGGCCTAGGAATCGAAAATGTGAGACGCAGGCCAGAATCCATCCACTTCGTTGAAGGCTTGGATGAAGCTCGTCCCGGCGGAGAATCGCGTTCCCCGCACCTCTCGGAGCAGGCCACGCCGCGGTCGCACACCTCGAAAACACCCCTTCTAGAAAGCGAGGTGCGATGTCCTCATAGAGATACAATCGCCCAGCGATGGTTTCGCTGGGTGCCCATGACCATCCTGGTGCTGGCGGTATATGCGACCGTGTGGTCGGGGTTATATTTCTTTGTCGCCTGTCTGAAGCCGCGATATGGAAACTTCATCGGCGTCGATGGCAATGTTGCGCCCTCGACTGCCAACTTATTGATTGCGATGTTCGCGAAGACAATTGAACTGGCATACGTTACCGTTTTTGTCGCCTGTCTGGGGCAGTTCTTGAGTCGACGAGCCCTCCAGAAGGACTCCAACGGCATCACCATTTCCGACATGAGCATGCGGACATGGATCATGCAGCCGGGGTCGATGATAGTTCACTGGGAGACATTGCGCTATTCAGCCTTGACCTTTCTCGGTGCGATGACTCTGACGGCGACCATCATCGCGATGCTGTATACAACTGCAGCGGAGGCATTGGGTAAGTGCACAGGCCCAGACGGGATTGAGGTTGACAGTAGTGGCGTCTATGATTCTGACCCCGATCATTCAGTATCACCCAAATTGCTTGCAGGACCGCAAGAAGATAGAACTTTACGAGTGAATGTTTCTACCGACTTTTTTAACCCAGTTTACATGGGCCTGAACTGCGAAACGCCGATCCTCAACCAGGCGGACCCAATTTACCGTAATACAACATGTCTTCAAATACAGCACGTCGGACAGGCATACCACAACTACGTTGCTTACTTGAACCGCTGGAGCAAGATGGTGACCAACGGCCAGGCTGCGTCGGCTGTGTTAGAAGAGCGACTTCCTCCCTCGGGTTCGATCCACGATAATACAACGGTGACTGGAAGTTGGATCGATCGCAGCAACATGACGGAGTTGTCGCTGCGGCATAAACGGATGGTCTTAAATGTTACGGCTGCTATGCCTCATGCTGGAGTTCTCGCCGCGGCAAAGGACCCCGTCAATGGACTTAAACAGCCACAAAATTCATCGGAGGGTCAGTTTGACATGGTCGTCGCTGCTCCATGTCCGGCAATCAACGTGCTGTGCGTGGGCATGACAGCTAATGAACTGAAACCACTGATCTATGATATGTGGCCGGGGAAGAAATTCAACGTGGAGAAGTGGGCAGAACAAGAGAAGGAGCTCCCTACCTGGCCAGACTCCTGGCTGAATCGAACTGTTGTGGACGATATCTTCGGTTGGGGACCAAAGTATGGATGGCGTCCACCCATTTTTGGCAGGCTCCCCGGCGAGTATCAGACAATCCTCAACCATTCGGCGCCATTTGGCAACGCAATGTATGTATTGGGGAAACCTCCTAACGCCACGGGGGTGGACTACGCCCTATGCTCAATGAAGGCGAAAAGGACACCGCGTTGTTCCGTGCGATATACTGCATCTGCCAGTGGAGCCAAGTTTATCACGGACTGTGAAAAGCCGAATAACAAGTGGCAGTTCGATCGGTTCTTTCCAGACGCAGTGGATGGTAACTGGAGCTTGGATTGGAAGAACATCGGATCAGAATGGGGGAATTCCCTGAGTTTGAATGCCGGCATCAATGACGGCAAGGCATCCAATGCCCGACTGCTGATGCAGCTCACCCCCTCGGACTACTCCCTGGAGCCCGGTCTACCATCTCTCGCGGAGGCGCTGGCAGTAATGGCAGGCAATACCTTGATTATGGGGACGCAGAACGCCACCTTCCTTCCCTATTGGAATCACTCTGACGCCTCCCTCGCGGAACCCGAGATCGAATACTTCAACGCCACTATAAGCATCGTCGACTACCAATCCGCCGGGACAGAGAAATGGCAGGGTGCCTTCTTTCCAGTCTTGTTCCTCACTTTCGTCACCAGCATCCTGTGTCTCGGCTACTTGTTAAGCGAAAAGGGTCGGCAGCTCACCGACTTCACAGAGCCGCAGAACCTATTCGCTCTGGCCATCAACAGCCCGGCCACATCGCGGTTAGAGGGTGCTTGTGGTGCCGGGCCTCAAGGACCTCAATTTAAGGAGAAATGGTTCGTGGGTATGGAAGAGGATGACGAGCATTATTATATTCGGACTAAGGCGGAGGAGAACACTCCGTTGATCTCGACGGCAAAGGTGTCGACGGAATCCGAACGTCCTAAGTCAGTAAGTCCAGCTCTCGAGGAATATCGAAGATTGTCTACAGGGCAGGGCGTCCTTGGTAGATGGTACTAAAACATTTTATGTGTATGATATGTGTGGAACTAGTTTGAATTTTTGTTTGGAGCGACTTTCTGTTGATAATACAGTGATATCTAATGTCTACCATGGATATACATCCAGATGAATAATGCCCTGAAAACATTGCAGATTTAATGCTATTAGTACTGAGAGACTTAAACTAGTAATTATATAATTGCCATATCTGGGTGTGTCTAACAAATGTGCGCGGATGCAGGAGTCAAGTTAGTCTTTTCGCCTTTCTCTGATCTTCATGTGGGAGTATATCTGAGTGGCCAGACTGTAGTTATTTCTTTCAAGGCTTCTAAGTAGGGGTTGGCAACTCGCGGCTTTGTATGCTATACATTTCTTGTGGCCCTGTTGTCACTTGACAGTATCTACCCTGAAACTGGCATCTTAAAATTCGTAGTCAAAAGGAGGCTAGCCGTGTTTGACACGAATGTCCTGGAATGATGTCGGATGATATTGTTATAGCAAGACAGGATCATTCTCTGGTACAATACAGATCGATCAGCGACTGGCTGGTAGAAAATATTTGCGGCAGGGTGGAGACCTCTATTGTACTAACTTGCAGTCCAAGGCAGTTATACTGGCTCTGATTGCTTCAGATGATGTTGATAATCATGTAGCAGGAATTCTAATTTTGACTGCAGTGGCTCTATAATACACCAGAAAGAATATAAAACTACAAACAGGCAGGAAATGGCCCGAAGCTCCTTGACTAAAATGCCTGCCTGCCAGTCTTAACTGCCCGAATGATACCCGCCTGCGCCAGTTTCTCTACCATATTAAATAATACAAAGTCGCATCCCCGACGTACGATCAGATTGATACTCACGGGAAACTGTTCCGTTACCTTCGACACCGGAGAATGATAGGGCACTTGGCCCAAGGGAATGGTGAAATCGGCGCAGCTGCAGCAAACGCATTAGTTCATCTTGCAACTCTGCATTAACAGGATGCCAACTGGACTCACCCGAAGATAGGACAAATCAAGGAACAAGGTATCGCGGCCCCATCTGGCATCATGCCCAAGAATGTCGCATTGGGCCCCTCGTTAAGGGCTTTCTCGCGGAAGCTGGGCAACCCACCGGTGCCAATATCACAGACTAGTAATGACTCTGAGCAAGATTGGGGCGTCTCCAGCATCACATTACTTTCAAACCAGTCGACCCCTTTCCGTTTCTCCTGTAAAGCCTGGTTGTATGCTGCTTGGTTGACGACACTGGAATTGAAGTCTGACCATTCTCTGCGCCATAGCGGATCTACTGGAGGGAAACGACCTTCGTAACGACGTGACCATTCGGTCATGAGAGGGTCAGCAACGGTGACATGCGATGACCAATACGATAGGGTAGCGGTTCCCGTCAGAAGACGGTCCAAGCTGTCCTGCTTGTCTGAGAGGATAGGTGCATCGATGAGCGTGGCGCTAAGATTGGTGTGTTTGATAGTCATATTGAGTGCCTTTGCCATGCTTGACAGAAAAGCTTCAACGATCTTCTGGGCGGCGGGATTGGCAAGGGGAAATTGCTCATCTGGGTACAATATTTGGGCTGGGAAGGCCATAGTGTTCGGCACCGACAGGGGGGATAATCCAGTAATCGACTCTGGCTGGTGAAGATCTGGAGTATACCACTCCTTGGCAAACTTCGCCCATTCGACCGGATTCCGCCCGAGTACACCGGCTGTGTCCTCTGCCCAATTCTGAGCAAGCATGCCCTCCAGCGTTATCATTCCCTGACTGGGTCGGTTTCCAAAGGTTCCTGTAACAGCCGCTGGGCGACGGACTGAAACGCCAGTGTCACTTCCAATTGCCGCATCCAGCCAGTCGTACGCCGCAATCGAGCAGGCTCCCCCGGACGTGGATGTTGCGCAAGTCAAGTATCCATCACCCCGTGGGTTAAAAGGAGCTTGCCCATCGGTCCAATCCCAGGGATTCGCACCGGACGCAAACTGTGCCAACTTTTGCTTCCCCACGAGAACCGCACCCAAATCGGCCAGCCGCTGAATCGCGGGCGCCGTTCGGTTGGCAACTGACGTGGTCTGGGTCCATGCCTGACTTCCCGCTGATGTCTGCACTCCTTTGATATCGAAAATATCTTTCACAGCGACTCGTTTACCAGCCAACGGCCGCGGGTCTCCCCACGAATGGATGCGGCTTGGCACCGGCACTACCGGTACCCAGAGCCTTGAAGACATAAATTGAAGAGGCACGAAAGAGCCACTCTCATCATTCGACGGATATATACCGCTGATAAAATCGCGGTAGGCGTCAGGGAATAGGCGATATGTGTCTAGCAGACTGATCTTGTCTTTCGACATTACAACGGTATATGGACCAGGTGTCACAGTCTTAGCGGAGTTGTGCTGCACGTGTATTGCTCGTCCGCCCTGAATCTTGAAGACACTGGAGTCAACATAGATGGTCTCAGCACCGGCACTCGCCAGATAGTCCAAACCATTGGCGTTAATACTGGCACTGGCGGCGGACGAGGTGAGATAGATAGCACCAAGAAACTCTCTGGAGAAAACGTCGTCATTGGCCAGATAGCTCGAAATTGTGTCGTTGAGGTAGCGAGCAGTTACGATGCTCTCGTTGGCAACGATGACTGTCAATGTCATGTATACGCCAGTACCGTGGTGACTTTTATCTTTGGGGTAGGTGATCGTCAATGTATCCAGCGGATGCTTTGCATTGGCAAAATAAGTACTGTCACCTAGTTGATAGGTAACACCTTCAGATCCTTGGTGTACGTTTAATAGAGAAGAAGGACTTGCTCTGCCGCCTTGGAAAACCGATCCCAAGGCGAGAATTTTGATGAAGATTTGCATCCACGAAGCCATCTTGGTCATTGGTTGTTGTGAACCGACTGCAATGTTACCACCTCTGATCATTATCATGAGGCCCTATTATACTGTGGGCGAAGGGTGGTGGCCCAGCCGATGCAAGGGCCTCAGCCACGACATGCACGTTTCCTGGGATGTCTTAAAATGCGATTTCTGATTGCAGTAACCGGGGTTCGTATCGTATTCCCATGTCTGTGGGGACCCATTTCTTACGTGACTGACCATCCTCGCTGCTGGCTCCCTGAGCCAGGATAATGTGAAGGCGATCTATTAAGGTAATGACAGATAGGTTGGTTGTTGGTGGTACATGGCTCCTTAGAAGCGGGACTAAGTCATGTAGCACAGACATTGGGTTGAATTGAATCTCTAGCCCAGAAGGCTGCACTGCTGGAAGGAGACTCCAGACCTCTTCCTCGACCAGTGACACCAACAATTACTTAATGGACTCATTTCACTGTTCCTGGTCTGTTGGTTTTCTTTCCTGGTGTCCCATTGGTGAAGAGGAAGTTGTAGGATCAACCATTAATTTCCGCATGGTTCGGAAGTACCAGAGGGTGAGCTGAATGGATCCTTGGTGAGGCTGAGATTGGTAGTATTGTTGCACAAGAACAATAAGCAAATTAGAGCTGAAGCTCTCAGGAGAGAGTATCGTTCCCCAAAACAGTCTTCCACATAGTCCCCGACCGGGAACTCATTTCCTCTCCCCATTCAATCTGTTTTCAGTCCCCCTTTCCGAGAAGTTCTTTGGTTTGACGACTAAATTGGATAATTCCGTGCTCGGTGGGCGTGATGGAATATGAAGGTCTGGACCACGCTCAATTTCCGCGTCTTTGTTTCATGGTCCGGCAGAAATGTAGATCATTGGGACAAGTCGAACCTAACCTGATCCGTCAAAGTCTTCTTTGGCCTTGAAACCGTCTTCCTTGTACGACTCTTCCGTGACAAAGAGAGAGATCTGCTTTCCTGAGAAACATTCCCACTTGGCTGCACGTGGCTGGCAGGTCACGCCCCTCGAGATCATGTGCCCTCACATGTGTTCGGCTTTCCCTTTTCGTCCATGCAAATTGATCCTTCGACATCCAACACACTATGGAATTGTTCATGGCATTGGAGATGGTTTCCCATCTGCAATGAATTTACTTTTTGTCAGTAAAGTCTGCGGGACAAACTTACTTGCCGGCGTGCAGCCACAGCACCAAATTGTCGGTTATTCCCCGAACTATGCTCACCAGTCCCGCATGCGACACTGCAATCGTCAACATTATGGATCTGAACTTAGTTATCACAGGTTTCTCGGATTGTACAGTATCTCCTCCCATTGCCATCCTATGGCCTTATCACATTGACATGCTGGATTCAGTAGCCCAACCTTGCACGTCCAGCGCCATCACGCGCAACATACGCGGTGGCGTGAGCTAGATATCCTAGGGTCGCTCCACGCATTGGCAAATGCGTGGAGCTTCAAATCAAGAACGAAATTTGCCCTTTCCATGGCGAAATGATCAGCGCCGTTAGATCACGGTATTTGCGCACGGTCGCGATCAACCTTTTGGATAAGCTCAACCCCTCTCATGACTTGAATTCCATGTGGTGTCGATCGTGGAAAACCTTGGAAGAGAATTTTATCTTAGTGTCCAGACATGAATCCTTGATAGGTGGGACCGCACGACGATTGGTTGCGCATTACTTCATAGTAGTTGAGAGGAATCCTTGGTCTCATCGCGTCAGATGCCCTTGGCCAGCACTTATCCCACTAAAAATGCGAAAGGAGTCTGAAAGTGGGCCTTTTTGTTGTTTTGCAGCACACCATATACTGGTGTCTGAGGGGGAAGGGACGGACTCCTACTAATTGAGCCCTATTTGTCCGACACTAGATCAGTACCAAGGACAGTCATTCCACGCCTACTTGCTGCTCTCATTGCAGATTTCTGATGTTATCGTGCATTGAGTTCAAACCTTGAAACGAATGAAAAGTTTATTCGCTTAGCGGCACTGACACGGCTTTTGCCCACATGGAATTTTCCACGCCTCAATCATGCAGGTCATTGGTTTGGGCACTACACTACCTACTATACATGAAACAGACTTGCTCAATTGATCCAAGCGCAGGATTCACATGGGGTACCAGCCTCTAGCCATGCACCCTGTTTGCTTGTTACTTGCAGATCTCCGGCTCGGACTCCGTTTATCAGCGTGGTTCATGAATGGCAAGTAGGGATCAAGGACACTAATCAATAAACTAATCGACACCGCTTCTGCAGTGAGCATTTTGGATGGGGCAATGGGCCCGCCATGGGCACGCCCGACACTTAGTGGATGTGCTAATTCAGACCCTAATGCGGGATCCGTGCCCAAGGTGACATCGCGCTCTGTTCCTCGGCAGGACGGGCAGCAGTCTTGTGCCTTTGCTTATGCTTTTTAGGTTAGATACTATAGTCCCTATCAACTATATGGATTCGGTGGGGATCCGGCAGCGAACGAGGTCGGTCCTGTCTCGTATTCGACGCCTTTATCCACCATGCGCCCGGAGATGCTTCCTAATAAATAGCTCGAACATGTGTGATTTCTGCCATACTAGTCGTGAAGTAGATCCGTCTATGTTTCAACTGACCTCAACCCATGTTTTGTATCGTCTTCATCGCACCATCGACTGCGGTGTGCGGCCACAATGGGATCCTTAGATATCCCGCTTGAAGAAGTCCCCGTTTATATCGGAGACCGGCTACTGATCTTCACTGCTCTCTTCGTGCCTCTTCAGATATTCTGCGTTGTTCTGCGATTTATTTCTAGATACAAGGTTCGGACACCATGGGGCTTGGATGATGCTGTGATCTTGTTTGCGCTTGCTCAGCAGATGGGTATGGCAGGCATCAGTATAGGTTCGTGGCCAAGCCATCCAAGGCTGGCCTACATCAGAGGTGCTGATTCTTGCTCTAGGTGCTGTTAAATTCGCTGGCGTCGGACACCATATCCCGTGGTTACTGGTGAAAGACCCAGCCAGTCTGAGGATCTGGGCGAAGTATCTCCTCGCTCTGTCGTTTCTCTATTTAGGAAGTGTCAATCTTCCAAAGTTCTCCATCCTGTTACTGTATTATAAGCTCTTCCCAACCAGGAAGATGAGAGCAATGGTAAAATTCATGATGGTGGTCCTGGTTCTCATCACCATAGCTACAATCGTTGGCACGAGTCTCGTCTGTCGACCGTTCTCCGCTAACTGGGATGGCTCTATCCCTGGCAACTGTGGCAACAAGAAGGTTCTTTACATCTGGGCCAGTTTCCCCAATATTGTGACCGATGTTATCCTACTTCTTCTTCCAATGCCAGTGTTGTGGTCACTTAATGTCAGTCAACGCTTAAAAGTCGGGCTGACAATCACGTTCGCAGTAGGCAGCATGTGAGATTAATCACCTTGTCCTCTACCGTTTTACTTCTACTGACATGGGATGATTTGGTTCTCAGAGGATTAGTTACTTCAGTTATACGCTTCCAGATCTTTTTCCGAAACAATGCCTTTCTGGACGGGACCTGGGTAGCTGTTGAGCTGATAATTTGGACGCAAGTCGAGACCGGGGTTTACCTTATATCTGCCTGTCTACCTACGTATAGACCACTCCTTGAACACGTCGGATCCAGCAGGATAGTTTCCAAACTCAGTCGCTCGATGTCACGACGAGGGACGGGGACGAGCGAGACGCGGGACACCCTGCCATTACACTCGGTGACTGCTGTGGGCCAACCGTACTATCGCAGTGACGAGGTATATGCTGGCTACAATCCACATCAGAAGTTTGAAGTCACCGTGAGCCACGAAATCTTCCAGCATACTGAACCTCAACGGCTCTACAGTCGCCTTTAAGCCTGGCGCTTTTGGCCGAAGCATGTATGTATATTATCTAGTAAATGGTACTTCTGACAATTTTCAAGCTCTTTGGGTGTTTTGGTAGTATTATATTATATTCAACTAGCGGCGCATACACCATCCCAAATGCGAAGGACTGACAACCAGCCACTGGCTCCATGAGTGAAAGCGCCGTGAAACTTCGCATGCTGACACTGACCAACACCGTTTTACCGAGCACTGTTCGCCTTGATGAAACATCTGCCTCAATACAAGACATAACCATTGCAAATATAACGGTCTCTTTGAACCTGCCGTTGGACTACCACCCGGACTCGACTTTTGTAAGGCATCCATTGTCTCTACGCTCTATGTCCTGAATGACCCAAAGGCTGTCAGTACTATTGATCAGATAATCATGTCTGCGCAAGGCAAGACATTTGACAAGATCACTAGTTGGCAACATAGTCGGTGCCCTGCCCCGTCGAAGGCCGTTCCAACTCCATGATTACGTATGTTTGGTCCCAGCCATATAGCATTCTCGATGGGGGCAAAGGGCCCTCTATCGAATAATATGAGTCATCTGCCAAGCATAGTTTCCTTTTATATTATCAGAACGAGATCTCACGGATAGCGCGATGCGGCTGATGCGCCCAGCAACTTGTTTGGAAGTGATCAGCCGCACCATCTTTCCAAGATCTGCCCTTGTTGTTCCGGCCCATGTCCGAGAACCTACTTTGTCCTTGAGAGACTCACTGGCATTCACTCGACCATAACCGAAATCCGGGACTAAAGGACGATCTCGGACCATGCGATTAGTACGCGGCGAATTTAACGTTTACCTATGGGCAATGAATGGAACCTGCTTGCGAACAAGTCGAATGCTCCAGACCAGCGTTGGAACACTGAATCCAAGCGATGGTGTTTCTAGCCGGCTGGGCTCCTGCTTAAAAGCCTTGTGGAACCAAATCTTGTACATAGACCTGGTATGGACACATACAGTTGCCCCCTACATTTGCCCCATCCATAGTGTCGACAATACCCACATCGCGTCTGGATCGGACCAGGAAATGTTTCGTATTAATCCCTTCTGTGTCACCATCTTGCCCAAGACCCGGCCAGAAATCGGGTACGGCAACAGGAGGTACATCCATAAGCTTTAGCTCAGTCGCCCGAAGCCGACTTTTGAAGGAACTATTATCTTTCCCGGTTTGCAGAGATGTGATACGTGGTTACACGAGGCGCTCTGTCTTTTCTTTGTTTGACGCTCACGCTCCGACCCATCGGAGGTGAACACGAATCCTGTGGCCATCCAGAATTAGTTTGTGCTTGCGTTGGGCAATACCTAACTTTGGCCCTTTGTCTTCAAGTTACGTCAGTTAGGCTAAGTATGCTTTGAAGAATGTGTTATTCTCGGATGTGAATATGTATTATCGGTTCTATGCGTTATAAAACTCTATTAATAGCTCATATCAGACCACCACATGTTGCCAAACAACCTTAGGCTTCTTCAGTAGGAACCGGTGTGGTCTAGTCGATATATCTTATCTGCACTATATAGCATCTCAAGCCGAAGGAACTCAACTCTCACAGACGCTGTGCCCGCGGAGAAAGAACAGAGCCAGCTAACTTGTGTTTGCCCTGCTGCCACATCTCCCAAAAGGCAGGCACCTGGGGAATAGCATCGGCCAGTTTCCGAAGGCCAGTGAACCCCCGACGAGCATGGGCCGACGGGACCCCTGCATCCGGTTGATTCAACGAATTATTGAACACCTCCAGCGACATGGGACCCTTGTACCCTGTCGCAATCACAGCAGCAGCGACCAAATCGACAGGCATATACCCTCCTCGCTGGGATTCATACGGAAACAGCCGGTGGCCCCTTGACCAGGGCAGCAAAGTCGGCACGTCCGGATCGGTTGGTGGTCGGAATATCTTTGGGTCCATACGCTCAGCGTCACCGACCTGGAAGAAAAAGATACGGTCCCCGGGAACAGACGCGACCAGCCCGGCCATAGATGCGCAAAGTACATCGACCGATTCCTCAGGCGTAGAATACAGCCGTCCATGACCGGCCGGGTTATACGGATCGGCATACTCGACTGCGAGAACATTAAATGCGTCAATTATAAGCCCGACATTAAGGCGGTTCGCCATCCGGACTGCCTCCCACGTAGACGCCCATGTATTTCTTGTCGCCCACGAGAGGCCCTCATAGCCAATACGCAGCATCGGCCCCCCATCTGCTTCGGCGAAGGCCTGAGCCATGTCTCCCAACTCTGCCAAGTCCCGGGCCACCGTCTTCAAATCGGAGGTCACGCCATCGTCCGTCCGGATACTGGCACACATGAATACCAGGTCGGTATCGAATGCGCGCATGAATGGGAACCGTTTCGCGACCAAGTCTAGGGATGCGCGTCGCTCGACCGGGTCCTTGATCCCCTCGATCTTTCGGAGTGGCTGTGTGCACGCGATCCGCATTCCCAGGGACTTTACCAGATCACCTAGTTTCCGCGCAACCCGTAGGTTCTCTTCCGTTGGCTCCCATAGTTGGTCCCCTGGTAAACCATGTTCTTCAAGATAGGCAGCCCAGCATTCGTCGAATAAGTCGATCCATTTGTATCCCGCTTTCGCCGCTTCTTCTAGTCGGGGCTGCAGTTCATGCTGTCTCCAGTTGCCGAGGGAGAGGGTGGCGATGCCAAATTCATTGGGAATAGATGCGGGTGGCCAGTCGATTGGCATGATGAGTTTACTTATTTTGATGCGGTGTAAACAGTGCTGGATCGGCGCTTGCAATTGAAATATATAGGATGGTGGAGTGAGTCAGGGATTGTCCAGAGATGGGGGATATTCTCCCCACGGGGTTGGACGGGTAAGCGTTGCGGGGATGAACGCTTTTCCCCGGGGATAAACCTTTCACATTTAGACTTTTATTATATGACTCTGGGCGGGGATGAGGTTTTATTTCTCCTGTATATGTTTCTTGCTCTCCGGAGCATAAAATAAGTCGCCGGATGGACCGGTCTGGGTGGGGCGGAATGACGGCATCTGCCGTCGTTCAACCATGAATTCAACATTCATTCATTACATCTGCGTCTTCTGCAGCCAGAGAAATTACAACCAGCACTGCAGTGCCGGCCATTGCCTGCGGATAGACCTTTTGTTCTACGCATGCGAAGATATATGGCACAGAGCGACATGCTTGAGAGGACTGGGAGAAAAGGCGCGTTTTGACGGGGAAAGAAAGCCAGGCAAGAACATGTTAAGGAAGAATGGAAGCCCACAAGTGGAAAGCAAGAAAGCAAGAAAGAATCAAGACAACAAGGAGAAAAAAGTGGGATAACGCATAATTCTCTCAATCCAGATACCGAGAGGAATCCAGTGCATTAACTGACAAGATCGCCGCATCCCATTATGCAACGAACAGCACACCATCTTGATTCTTGGTTCGACGACACCCAGAACCTACGGACAAAATCAAACATTGGTCACTGAAATTGCCTAAATGGCTAAATGATGAAGCTCTTCTCGTCAATGGCTCAGTGGTGATTAGGTGGAAACAGCCAAGGCTCTCGCTCAACGATATTCCAAAAATTAACCAATCTGACGGCAATGGAGTTATGGATGGGCCCATTCCATGCGGCCGTTCCGGTCGTTCCATAAAACAAGCAAGCGTCTGTGCTCGCCAGCAAAGCAAAGGCAGCGATTGCAGGGTCCTACCCGAACTAGATCGCAACCTACATGACGCCATGTGGACCTGATCGACCAGCGAAGCAAATCGGAATGAATATCTCCGAAGAACAGACGTCAGAGTCCCCTCAGTCTCCTCATTCACTCCACATTCGGTCTCCGTTGGGGGTTTGCGGCACTCTCCTCAGAGCCGTTTCAGGCCTGGATTTGCCAATCATCATATACACCAACTCTCGCATCCGATAGATGCATAGGCCGGCCGGACAAGCACGGCAAGCCATGATGTCATACGCCTTGGGGATCATTTTATTCAGGCTATTTGAACGGATAAAACACATATCAAAATGATTTAAGGCTGGAGGGAATACTAGCTAAGGCTTCAATCTCAAGGCCGTTGAGCAAAATGTATCGCTGGTTGGTGGCCCTAACGGCCTGCGCCGCACGGCTGGTGCAGGCGACCCCAATCCAGACGCGGGAATCTGATTACTTCCTGCCCAACTCTACTGGATTTCGCATGCAGCATGGCTTTGAGACTATTATGGTGCAGCCCTTTGGCTACGATGGGTTCCGTGTGCGCGCTTGGCCCTTCCGGCCTCCTACGGGCCATGAGATCAGCTTCATCTACGATCCACCACTGGAAGGCTTTGAGGATGGACAGGCACATGGGTTGAACTATAGCACGGCATTCAATGGTAACCACACCGTTGCCATTCGCAATGGAAACACTATTGTGCGAACGTCTGGTTGGGGTGGAAACCCCGGAGGATATCGGCTGGCATTCTATCGCATCGAGCAAGATGGTTCTGAGACCCTGTTGACAAACGAGTATGCGCCACTCAAATCGGTCAACCCCCGTTACTACTCTTGGAACGGTCCAGGAAGCGAATTCTCTGCCGAGTTCTCATTCAGTACAACACCCGACGAGCAGTTCTATGGCACGGGCACACAACAGGACCATCTTGTCAACAAAAAAGGAACGGTCATTGACTTGATCAACTTCAACACTCACATCCCGACACCCGTGTTCATGAGCAACAAGGGCTATGCGTTTGTCTGGAATATGCCAGCCCAGGGTCGCATGGAATTCGGACAACTACGCACCAAACTCACCGCAGCCTCCACCACAGTCGTCGATTATGTGATCGTAGCCACGACGCCAAGCGACTACGACACACTCCAGAGACGTTTATCCGCCTTGACAGGTAGAGCACCTACTCCTCCTGACTTCTCGCTCGGATACATCCAGTCTAAGCTCCGCTATGAGAACCAGACGGAACTAGAGCTCCTGGCACAGAAGTTCAAAGACAACGACGTGCCTGTCGGAATGTTCGTCATCGATTACCAGTCCTGGCGGAATCAGGGCGACTGGGGTCTCGATCCAGCGCTATGGTCAGACGTAGCAGCAATGGCCAAGAAAGTAAAAGATCTCACGGGAGCAGAGATCATGGCATCTCTCTGGCCCAGTGTATCCGACGCTAGCGACAATTACTTAGAGCTGCAAGCCAACGGATACTTGTCTGCAACTCGCGACGGCCCCGGAACCACCGATTCATGGAATGGCTCATACATCCGCAATGTCGACTCTACGAACCCAGGCGCCAGAAAACTTATCTGGTCAACCTTGAAGCGAAATTACTATGACAAGGGTATCAAAAACTTCTGGATCGACCAAGCTGATGGTGGTGCCCTGGGCGAAGCCTACGAAAACAACGGTCAAAGCACCTACATCCAGTCTGTCCCATTCGCCCTGCCCAACGTCCTCTACGCGGTTGGTACCCAGCAGAGCGCAGGGAAATATTACCCGTGGGCCCACCAGCTGGCAATCGATGAAGGCTTCCGCAACGTCACCGACAGCAAGGAAGGCGAAGCCTGTGAGCACATCTCGCTCAGTCGGTCCGGCTATATCGGGTCTCAACGATTCTGTAGTATGATCTGGTCAGGAGATGTCACGTCCGTCTGGGAGACACTGGGTCTTCAAATCGCCAGTGGACTGTCCGCCGCCGCGACAGGCTGGGGCTGGTGGACGATGGACGCCGGCGGCTTCCAGCCCGACCCGACAGTATCATGGAGCGCTAACATCGACACGCCGGAGTATCGCGAGTTGTACGTGCGTTGGCTGCAGTGGGCTACGTTTGTTCCCTTCATGCGCACTCACGGTCAACGAGTCTGCGACACACAGGATGCATACACGTGTAACAACGAGCCGTGGTCGTACGGAGAGAAGAACACCCCGATTATCCTCTCGTACATCCACCTCCGGTACCAGCTGGGCTCGTATTTGCGCGCTCTTTTCGACCAGTTCCACAAGACTGGCCGCATGATTATGCGTCCCTTGTACATGGATTTCGAGAAGACTGATCCAAAGGTCTCGCAGTGGACGCAAGCGAACAACAATGTGACAACGCAGCAGTATATGTTCGGCCCGAGATTGCTTGTGTCACCTATTACCACGCCGAATGTCACCGAATGGTCGGTATATCTTCCGCAGACGGGCCAGAACGGTACCAAGCCTTGGACGTACTGGTGGACTAATCAGACCTATGCTGGTGGTCAGACGGTTACTGTGCCCGCACCGGTGGAACATATTCCTGTATTCCATCTTGGGGAGAGGGAGGATATTCTTAGTGGTAAGGTCTTCTAAGGAATGGTATGTCTATATGACGGGAATACGTGTGAGGATAAATATGATTATGCCGGAGGGTTTAAACCGCATACGCATCTCCAAACATACACTCTCAATTATAACACTACGAAGTCAACCCGAAAACTAAGTTTAATGCACTATCTGTCACTACTCAAATGCACAATCCATAGCCAGCAGCTTCCTAGTCCCTATGCTAAAATCGCATATCATCTACATTCTCACGACCTTGGTGCAGCAGTCGGCGTCGGCGTCGGCGCAGCGACCATGCCTTCTGGAACTGCATCCACGTCAATCGACGTGTCCTCCGACTCACCCGTAGGAGTAGGAGCCACAGCGGTCCCATCAACAATAGGCACCATCGTAACAGCCGGGACAAGCCATCTCCGGTCACACTTCTCCCAGTGGGAATCAATCTCAGCCGCCTCTGCCGGCACCTCAATGTACGGCAGGTAATCATCACGAACCATCGTACAGGAGGGATCATAGAGGGGGCACTGCGAGCCACCGCGATACTGAGGCCAGGGGATCAGCGACTGCGTGTAATTGCCGATAGTCTGGGGGAGGAACTCGGCAAAATTAAACGGATATGGCGTCCCCTCGCTCGGGTACCGAGCGTTGCGGTGGTCCCGGAGCGATGTGACGGCAGTGGGATGGACGGAGATCAGCTGGTTGGAATAGCGTTCACCACATATGTGACCGTTGCGACGGTTACTCCAGGCGTTGATCGACGTGAAGGAGATATATATGCTGGGTGAGACGAGGGTGTGATCATCCAGGATGGCGGTGTTAGGGCCATTGCCGGTTGGCGTAGCGGGGATGGTTGTCCCGTTTTGGGCGCACAGGTCTCCGTTGGCCGTTGTCACGGGCCAGTAGAACATTGTCGCTGTGCCTGGGATGAAATGGCATGACGAGCAAGGGTCCTCCTCAGGGCGATCTCGAGCGGTGTTGGGACAGTGCACGGGCTGCAGGGGGCTCCTTGTGTCGCCTGGAATCGGGGATGTGACTGATGCTTTGTATTCGCTGGAGAGGCTGCTATATGTTTGCCAGACCCCGATGCATCCTTCTAACTCCGGTCTGCATGTTGGGGATGCCGAGGCTCTCGGTAGACTGGCGTGACTGTGCTGCTGGACACACTGAACGTGCTGCATGGTCCAGTCCCAGGGAAGTATTCTGTTGCGATTTCTCGTGGTCCGAGAGCCCGGGCAACCCCATCGCATAGGGTTGTCACTGGGCCAGTATGAATATCCGAGTATCTTTCGGCGGTAACGCTCGATCTGCAGGCCCCAGTGCTGGTGGGAGTGTATAATGTCGTCGTTGTGGTCTTGGTCGGGCCAAGGCTAGAGAGCCCACTTGACCGCTTATCGTATTGCATCCATTGTGCTGCGCAGATCACATCGGATGCACCGGGTCCAGTGGTTGGACCGTAAAGGTAGTCCGTGGATGTCGGCCAGAAGACGCTGGTGTTCGAGATGACAAGCCACTGGCTGCTGGTGTAGCATGTCGGTTCAGACGGGGGAGTTGATAGGGTGCCCGGCACAGACGAACGTACTGGAGAGCTGATCGATCCAGATGGAGTGTCGCGGGGAATCACTATACTGTCAATTAGTCCCATCATTGAGACTCGTTGAAAGATGTTCCGCCATACCAGCATTCCCAAACGCCACTCCCAGCAAAGATAGGACAAGTATCTCGAGGATCATTTTGACCTTGTTGCTATGGAAAAGGTTGACAAGGCTACAATCCGCATTGAAGTTGAGAATTGGGTGAGTAGAATTTATATCCATCAATCTGGCTCCAGTGCACCTCGAATCCTTCCCCGCGACGGCTAGACCTGTCTAAAATCTGACTTCAGGAACAGAGCAAATCCCCTCGAAGTCCCGGACCTAAAATCCTGCAGCGTGGTGTAGCTACTATCGCCATTGGCCCGGATTCAGCTGCAAATTCGGACCATGCGGTGTGTTGCGAAAGGTGGGATCTGGTAGGCTGGAATGGATCGTCTGATGCATGAAAATGCTACAGTGGAGAATTACATCCCCTAGTCGCTCGTATTCTGTAGAATCTTATTTGCTGACTGCATGGGTAGGTCGAGATGTGGAGCATACTCTTGTACCCTTTGTATGCCATGTCCACTTTGTATGGGGCTGTGTTTGGATTGCCGAAGAGAAGAGAGATGCCCATCACATCTCGCATAGCATTACTATACCAGCAGCCTTTGAGAAGTGGCTCAAACCCGAATAATATGACTAAATACGCGTGGAGGGCTGTTGTAAAGCTCATGATCGTGACTGCAGTAATGGGATGTAACGCTGGCTGCAGC
Organism: Aspergillus nomiae NRRL 13137; assembly: GCF_001204775.2. Classification (NCBI taxonomy): domain Eukaryota; kingdom Fungi; phylum Ascomycota; class Eurotiomycetes; order Eurotiales; family Aspergillaceae; genus Aspergillus; species Aspergillus nomiae. Next base: position 13,675 of record NW_015378113.1, on the reverse strand, counting down.
CATTGTCAGTCAGAACGCCACTTAACGGCTGAATATGCGCATTCATGACCGACCAAAATCTGACATCTGCAAGACAGTTCATTATATAATAGTAGGTCTAGAATTAGGCAGCTTTCCTTCACATGTTATTGATTGAGGATTTGTCCAGCGTGCTTGCAGTCGTTTCTAGAGAGGGTCTGCTGCTGGAAGTGGTAAATGGCTAGGCCAAAATGTAAATAATATAGATAGACAAGACTCAATGATCTGCTTGAGGCAATGCCCATATCAACGGCGAAGTATAAATTCATATGTGAATGTATATTATGAATGGTATATCTTATGCTCTACTCCCATATTAGCATGTAAGCAATCAAGACTATCGCATGAAGGTCAGCTTATTACTGAAAGATGTAAACCAAGCGTTTTTCAATTATGTCGCCTTGACTTCTCTAGACCTGTTCACATCACAGTTCAAGTTTTTCAACACTTCAAGGCTGACCGGTTCCACAAGGAGCTATGTGCTAATCCAACTGTGAACGCCTACTTAAAAAGGCGAGAGGCCTTTTATCTATAGATCCTCTCTCGCATGAAACCTCTAAGCTCTACCAAAGAGGACCTTGGCGGGTCACTACGCAGTGCATTCTTTTAATATTGTCACAGACTCTTGTATCAGGTAGAGTTCATACATATTAGATACGGTGGATGGCAATCAACTGCTACACAAGATTGCAAGCAGTCGTCCAGATTCAAGCTAGTTGTGGACCACCACAGTATGCACAGGGCAGGTAGAATCGATATTAAGATTAGCCTAAAGTATTCCTGGCTTACGACAGCAGCTATGTATCAATACCACACAGCACTTGCTTCGAGTCACTATCGAAACGAAAGAACAAAGACAAACTTTTCTCGAGTGAAACAGCCCCAACCTCTTATTTGTGGCGACCAAAAACACTACCCTCATGATGTCCAGCCCTTATATTAGGTCCAAAAGCTGATGAGATCTCATGAGGATGTACCTTGACGTTGGATGACATACTGGATCTTGCAATCGAAGAAATGGTTCCCGGAAAGCCATTAGTATCAACTCTTTAAGTTCCACTCTCAATCATACAATAGGCCACTAACGAGGAGGCAAACATAAGTAGGCCTCATGCCACCTATCCCCTTCGTGCTATCTCATAGCGCATGAAGTCTATCGTTCTGGTCCAATCAATTCCCTCGAGTACCCAATAGGAAGCAGACCGAGCAGCAGTCACGGAGGTGATATCCCAGCTTCTCATATAGTGTACAGGCTATGATGATACTTTGCTCGATGAGGGATTAGGCAATGCTGACATCATTTGTCGCATTCGAATACTTCCTTGGGGTGTGGGATCGCTTAAGCATTATAATTGCTACAGTCTGGTAGAAGAGGGCACGCCCAAGGATGTACATCGCGAAGGCATCGAAGAAGCCATCACTGCGACTGAGAGCTATCATGATCCGGGAAAGATTGGCGGTTGGTGGATACATGCTCTACAAGCTTGCAATATCAATAGTCAGGAGGATGGCATGAGCTACCATGATACCTAACACTTTCACAGGTCGTCATAGTATAACCGAAACTTCTACTTATTTGGTAATATTATTTGCAGATGTCAACCAATCAAGCAAATGTCCCTGCTTGAATCTCAATGAAAACCTGCGAGCGGCAAGATTGACTCAATTCTAGTGATACATCCCCTGCACTTGGCTTACTGTCCGAATTTTCAGCATATGCATGGAGATGGACCATTTCCCAGGTAGCGATTGGGATGTGGATATCGTGTCTCGACTGTGTTATATACCGCGCAAGGATTTCCCCATTAAGAAAGGAAAGTAGCAACTGGGCCAGGAACGCGATCTGCGTTTGCAAAGTGACCTAAGTAGCCTAAGGAATCGGGATCAAACCGAAGCAGGAAGCTGAACGGCGGCTGCCCCGGCAAGACAAGGCAGTCGGTGATGCAACCTCAAGTGCCCCGTTGTGGGACCGGCCGAGTTCACGGAGAAAAGGAAATCCAATTGGCAGGGCAAATGCCCAGGGGTTGAGGCATTTTATTCCTCCCCGAAAGAGCTAACAAGTCCAGCCAGACACAACGTCAGTCTATCGAGCCCAACCTCGATTGGTTAGCACAAGGGGTATCTCCAAAGCATGCAATGATGTATTGATCCAGCCTCTGCCCCAGCTTAAACGGCGTCTCTGTGCATTAGAACGTTTAAGGCCATCAACCAGTGTGATGCAATCAGCTGAGTCCCCCTCATTGAAGTTTTAGTACACTCCTTGTGGCAGGTAGTGCGGACTCGTTTCCCTTCGCGCACAAATGCTAAAGGACAATCTCGTAGGTCTGCATGCATGTGAGCCTCTACTACATGGGTTGATTCGCAATGGATACAGGACCCGTCTCACATATCCCGTGGATCACTACTAGCCCGGACCAGGTGGGATAGGGTAACGTTAGTGCCTTACACTAATGTATTTTGTCAGGTGGAATCGGATAAAATGTATGTCATTTATGCGTATATAGTTCGTTATGCAGCTAACCTTACTAGACTTTAAGGTGATAGTAGAACGCCCTGATCACCTGTGTACCTGTTCTACCTCTGACGGTCTACAACCTCAATATGGGGGATTTACACGACCCCTATTAGTACAAAATGCTTTCTCCCAACAGTAGCGAGCTACATAAATTCCTAGCCACTCCCATGACTCGCAATAGGATTAGTATAAGCTCCCAGGATCTCACCGTGCACATCATCTAGCAGCGGAATAATCCGCCAAGTGCCAGGGCTAGAGACAATGTACTCCGCCCTGTCCCCGGTCAGGCACTGTGCTTTGGCAGGCGTGACCCTACCTGCTCCTAGGGAGCCGTATAGCCACCCGAGCGGATCAAACGGTGAGATTCCGGCGTCATATACGCTAATCAGAGAGGTGCAAACTTTGTCGGTGCTCTATTACTATCTCACTCCATTGCCTTAAAATGTTGGCTAGCTGAATATAGCAACAGGGAGACAGGGATACCATATCACACAGGCCAAAGCAGTATGCAGGGAGCTCTAAATGGCAATATGGAGCGGCAGGTTCAAAATAGCGCAAGGGGGGCCATTTTCCCGTCCCACATTGTGCATCGTCCAGAGGATGTCGTCAGTGAGAGATACATCTAAGGTTCCACATCATTCTCGGCCGTTAGAGGTTGCCGAGAGTTAGATTTGGCTAGACAGCCTCTCCAGGCTCTCCAGGTCCAAGTCTATAAGTGTCACTCGGTGCTGATATGCGCCATTCGCCAAGGCCTGTGGAGTACCCCTATAGCGAGAGATCATCACTGAGCATCTAATGGCGGCTTGCTGAGTGGGTAGGGAGAAGGAAACCGACGGTTTCTCCTAGGTAATACCAGTGATCAAACTTGGGATCACTTATTGGGTCCCAAGGGCTTGCTAGTCCTTGAATCACTTGCGCGATGTGAGCCTTCAGGAGGTAGGGGACACCCCCTGCCCATTGCTTCTCTCTCTCCCGACCGAAGTGGGTTGATAAGTGGCTAAAGATGAGAGCAGGTTATTGGGCGAAGGTTTCGCAGTGATACAACAAGGTTCCAAGTGGGTATAGGTAAATCGCCACCCAGAACTACACATCAATCTACTTCGGACATTGCAAGGCTACCAGTAACGCTACCAACGACTGCCCTATAGTACGCTCAGATTGGCCACTGGAAAAGACATCCGTGATAGGATATTTCAAATCCCAAGCTCAATGGAGTAGCACCACCCGATCCAGCCTGTCCTTTTCTTAATGGGTCTAGCCTCTATCGACTAGCAGAGGATTTCCTGTCTAGATCAAGCCTGTATAGCCAATGGCCGTCGGAAAGCAGGCATTCTCGGCTGTCCGCGAGTTTCTTTCGCCAATGAGCACGCAACTATCTGAGGACCTTTCAGGATGCGATCCTATTGGAAGTTCTGTTCAATGGCAGGGAACGCAGGAGATCCGCTATGCGGAGGTGCTTCTCCCATCCTCGCATTATCCTCTCCGATGGGTCCTGGTGGAGAACTCTGTCGGTCTGTCAGGATACTGGCTATATAAAGCAATGTGCCGCTTTGTTCACCTGGTGCACCGTTTCTGAAGGTATTGCAAGTAAGCAGCAAACATGGCAGAGTTCAACCGCTCACAGGTCTTGGGATCTGTGTTTGACACCACCAGCAGGTATATAGGTTTGGCCTTTGCACCCTGCCATAAACTCCGGTCTTAACCGTTTGTCTAGGTATATTAACGTACGACCAGTGGGCCTGGGTGCCTTTAGTCTTGTTTGGTACGTCTCCCTTAATATCCCCGTTGCCCCTTTTTCCCCCACCGTTTTGCCCCTTATAAAGATGAAGGCTTAGTGAGGAAAGTAGTTCCGCTTATGACCTGGTGAGGGGCCAAGCAGTGGCGATCAAAAAGCTATTGAACCCCTTTGCCACGCCAGCCAGCGCTAAGCAGACGTACCGGGAGATTAAGCTCTTGAAACAGCTACGACATGAGAATGTACGGACTCTGAAACTGTGAGCTATATTCCAAGCATGCTGACAACTTGAAGCTCATCGGCTTGTGCGATGTTTTTATATCTCCCCGAACAGATGTGTATGTCCAGCTCCAGTCGTCTTAGCTGTACTGCTCGCTAATATTGCTTTTCAGTTACCTGGTAACCGAGCTCCTCTCAACTGACCTCGGCCGCCTCCTGGAAGCTGGACCCCTTGAACCACAATTCGTACAGTATTTCGCATATCAAATACTGGTGAGAGTCGCTCGCGTTCCGTCCCTTCATTCTTACAATTCTGACGAGCCTCAGCGTGGCTTAAAATACCTACATTCGGCCGGTGTAGTTCACCGGGATATCAAACCTAGCAACTTGGTCATCGATGAGAACTGCGACTTGAAAATATGTGATTTCGGTCTCTCCAGGCCGCAAGATCATCGAATGACTGGATATGTCTCAACACGGTACTACCGTGCACCGGAAGTCATGCTTACATGGCAAATGTACGGTGTCGAGATGGACATTTGGAGCGCCGGATGTGTCATTGCGGAGATGTTCAATGGAAAGCCTTTATTTCCTGGGCAAGACCCCATTAACCAGTTCTACTTAATCCTGGACGTGTTGGGAAACCCGTCTGACAAGTTTATCTCGCGGATTTGTACCACGAATGTAGGTACTTCAGGACAATTTGTTGTACACACGGTAGTACTGACATGTACGTTCAGACAGTGGAGATCATCCGGTCACTGGAGCGGAGAGAGCCACGTCCCTTGCAAAGCGTTATTCAGAATCTAGATGATTATTGTAAGTTGCCGACCATGCTCTATACCCTAATACTTTCACTGAGTTGCTGATTGGTATTGGTTCCATAGCCCGGAGTTTGCTCGAGAGAATGCTCACGCTGGACCCACAAGAGAGGATTTCCGCCGCGGAAGCCCTACAACACCCCTATATGAGAATGTATCATGACCCGACCGATGAACCCATTGCGGAACAAAAGTTCAACTGGATGTTTAACGGCGGTGAATTTGACGAGGAGATGCTAAAAGAAATGATGTACGCCCTTCCTCGTCTCCCCCTGAAAGCTCTTCTACTAACAAGGAAGCTGGTAGATTCATGGAGGTGCTCCACTTTCATCGAAGTGCGTGCCTGGCAATGTCGCCGATGGGTCTAGAGGAACCCACTATCCCTCAATTTTCGGAATCCGAGTCATTCCTGAACCCCGACGCCTTTGTCAATTGGACTCCATGTCTGTAACAATTCACCCTAATGAAATTTGTACTTGTGATAGCCAATGTTGATCTACTTCTTTCCTACTTCGTAATGACTACTTACCCGCTCAACGAGCATCCGCCACCGGTGAAGGCATCATCTATAAAGGAAATTGGCTACGATGGGCAGGGCTAGTGGAAGAATGGATCCATGTATAGAAGAACCAGATTGTAGGCACGTGGTAGCAGTGAGGCAAGCACATTATCCAACCCCAGTAAGTAGTTGCTCATGTCATTCGTGTCTCTTCCGCACTATTGAAAACCGTCTCTAGCGGTGAAATGAAACTGACCCGTTCACTTTTAGGTAAGAGGATTGCCCGTTCCACTTCAGGGGTAGTCCAATGGATTATGCCTAATTACCCTTCGCCTGGAGACCAGGATTCAAGATCCGCCTCGGTAATTATAGTGAGTGTCACTTCTCAGTCCCGAATTGGACATTACGCCAGTGCACTATCACTAAGATGGTATGTAGATAACTGATCATTTACTACTATTCTCATCGTAGTCGACAGTGTACTTAAGAAGGGGATTAGCAAGCCCACCGTTTTACGTCAGGCCGTTGCCGGTGCGATTGACAGGTATGTTCAACCCATTATTAGTAGAACCTCTTGCCTACTATAGCAGTTACAAGGCCTTTAAACCTGGCTTGAGGCATACTGCCACATAAGCATTGGTACTATACACTCAGTGTTCACTCCTATTTCCTGCCGTCAAGAAACTTTTGCGTCATAATAAAAGTGCCTACCCACGTGCACCTTGGCTCTCAGTAAGGCACGGATTTAGGATGCAGTACTTCCAAGCTGAAAGCACAATTATGGCCTCACCAACCTTGACATGACGTAATAGTATAATCAGAAGGACGCTACCAGAGTGCCCGTCCTAAAGGATGTGCCTGGGATTCCATTTTCCTTGAAATCAGCAAATCCTGCTGATTGCCGAGAGTTTGCCACAATCGATCTGACAGCTGCGCCTACCATCTTGCGTCATGTTATCGTGATATTTTTAACCAGGACGACCTACTACAGTAATCTCTGTAGCGTCAGGTACTACATGGCTGTAGGGCCCACTCTGGGTCTTTCGGAGATGTCAATTCCGCGTATGCAGATACCCTCCTGTTGAACGAACGTGCAAATAGCAAGAGAGCTCTGTACACCCCAACATAAATATAATAATCTCTGCAAAGCTAGGTTTGCCATCAGAAACGGCATGAGGCCCAGGGGAAAACATATATGCATACTCACCGCAATCTTATACATCTCTAATCTCTCTCACCTTAGCCAGGGGGATCCTATGTCTCACGTAACGCTTCACCGATAAAACCGTCAGGGGTTCTTCCAAGAATCATTATAGCCATCTATATGTTGCTGATCGGCAGGCCCTACGCAAAAATTTTCCGCATATAACTTTCCGTCTCCTGAAAATTTCGTCGGAATTTGAATACTAAGCCATAAGCGGTTGTGGGTGCTACTCGCCAAGGACTGTGAGTAAGGGACGATGTGGTCTTGGCCTCTTTTCTTAATGAGTGTGACGCATCTAGGCGCAGACAAAGCTCTTATTCCTAGTGCCCCTCTAGCTGGCTTGACTTAATGACGCCTTTCAACGGGGAATCTCGGTCGTAAGGTCTGGTTTGTGGCCATTTCTTTGTGACCATGATGCTTGTACGCATTATCCGTCTCGTAATTGTACTCTTCACGATAAAGGGGGATTATTTCCTGTCCATGATTAGTTCTTACAACATTAATTTGATTGGCTTAGGCATACTGTTGCTATCTTGACAGGAGACATCATCTCCAAATGGCTTGATTGACCTCCATTTCAAGGCTCTTTTTTTCCCCTTTTCCCCCTCACATTCTCATGTCGATTCTCGATTCAGACACTGATACGCAAGTACTAGATACTACTTGTGAACACACTGAAAGCCGGCCTTTGAAACCGGGACTCCTCATGGTACTGCTACTAATTACTACGCGTGGGGCATACTGGCCCATGTGACTCGGACTATTTATTTAGTCGGATTTAATACTCCGCTCTGTGGATCTGCAATCTACGACACGCTAAACCAACTCGCGCGACGATATATTAGGACCTTGCCTTGGGCGCTCTAGCTCGATCTCCTCTTCCATGGTTCCTGTCTTTGCTTAGCTGCAAGGAACAACGCCTGGACCATGTGCAGGAACCTGTGCGCTGCAGGGCACAGACTCGGGCAGATCCGTTGCCTCCTAGCGCTGTCTCTCTCCTACGCTTTTGCTGGACATGAGCTTGTTTCTTAAAGTACCGGTTAAGCAACCAAGCACGTGGGTCATAAACGTGATAGACGGGATAACGAGACAACCGACTGCCGGTTGGGTCCTCTATTATCGTTTGCAAGTGTTTAGCTCTGGAGGTATATTTTTTCGGTGTCCATGGACCCTGTTGAAGAAGTCTATTCCCAATGTCGTACTCTTAGTGTTGTCTTCGAACGTCTTTAGATTCGCTTTAATTGTCTTACTGTGAGAGTTCGACGTCGAGTGACGGAGCCCTCGACTGATGGAGCTCCTCTATAGGCTAGGATATATCCAATGTCTCCAGACTGAAGTTTTCGGCCGCCAGCACTGCCATGAATGCGACAAACGCCATATTTCGATTACAGGGGCAATTTCAGCCTGTAAACAGTCCTATTAGCAGACATTAGCTAGGCGAGTGGGCTCAGCCAGACACTGTCGTGGAGCTAGAGGGCCCCCTCCGATGCTGGAAGAAGTAGCGGTCAAGGACTCCGTAATTGGTGCAAGATGAGTGGAAGATAGGGGTGTAATTCCCCTACGTAATCGAAATAACACTTGCATCGTGGAAAGCACAGGACAGCTACCTTTGTCTCGCGGGGGTTGTCCGACGGGTTTCAAACCTATCTAAGTACTACCTACTCCGTACTATCTCATATATCCACCGGCGTTTACCACGTTCCCGGATCGTGGGTATAAACCATTGAAACTGGATTTGCCTGGCTAGACACCTTCCAGATGGGGGATAGTTATATCGATCATTCGACCTGTGCTCGATTTAGGCTTGTCTTATAAAATTTCGTACCAGATCGGACCAGGTCGGTATCTCCGAATTCCAGGAACCAGAGCTCCACTGCACACTTCCAGACAGTGTCGATATGGCTGGCCGTTGAAATACCATGCTAGCGGCTCGGCACGTCCTCGACAACCACCACTTTTGTTCAGGGGGTTCACTCGATCTCGGTCAAACGTCTTTAACTTGCAGATACCCCGTTGTTTAGGGTTGCAGTGAGTCCTGGAAAGCGACCGAGAACCTTAGTTTGCAAGGGAATATCGAGTGATGAGTGATATACTGAGTGCTGCACTACCGAAGGTCCGATGAACCGCCAGACAGGCCATTGATTAACGGTGCCATCGCCGATAAGGAAGGGTTAAGCCTCCGAGAATTTTCCGAACCCGTAGACGCACTGAATGGAATCATAGAGTAAATATCTGCCAACTTTTTTTGTTAGAGCAGACTCGGGGTTTGGTTTATGCACACAGCACGTGTCCCTAAGTAGCCCCGGATTGTCTCCCTATGATTAAAGTCAGCCTTAGTACCAAAGATCATCTTAACTGAACCTTACTGATTAATATCACATTTGCTCCTGTGTTCGACTCTGAAAAATTAAATAAAACCCCTCCTAGCACCTACCCCCACTACGGTCCCTTGGCTCATGTACATACTTAGACAAGTCATAAATATACAATAAGCTCTCTCTAAGCAACAAGAAGTATGAAGTTAGCATATACGTTCTGATATATCTCCCCTGTAGAACTCCTCAAGGCCCAGGCTCTATAGGATTCACGGAAACACGGTATTCCACAAACAGTTCTCTTCACAGAACGAATGATCTTGTGTCTCTTAAACAAATGCTCTGGTATCAATCAACGCCAGATTATGTGTCTACATTTTTCTCTTCTGCATCCGTCCTCGTGGGAAGGCCTGAGCACAACTGTGTGTCTGGAACCATGCGTCGATCGCTCTATTACGGAAACTACGTCAAATACCTCCACGATGCGGTCATCTATCATCTTCTCGCTCGTAGTATTTTCCTTGAAGCATTAGTGCTGAGCCTGTCAACAGACTTCCTACGTGAAACCATAGGTTACGTCTCCACTCTTCCATCGCATTTCTGATTCAAGTAAATAGCGGTTTTTAGTGCAGACATGACATCAGCTACATGTACCTCTGATACACAATGAGGTACTCTCTCGACTATGAGTACTAGTAAAGTCTCTTCATTTAGTAACATCTATTCCTAGTACAACCTCTCCCAGCGTCGCTAAATGGCTAACACTCAAACTTATCCAGTAACATCTGGCCGCGAGGCTCATGGCAGCTTGGCAGCCATTGATCAGCCCATAATCTCGGGGGATCAGTCTCAAGCAATGTCGTCAGTGCTTCACCGTTGGCCTGTGTGCGCCTCGGTGTCTGCGTACTATCCGTTGGTGGGGCTGATCGATATTGTGACATCATTATTCTTGATGTGCTTAATCTTATGTACCTTTTCTTAGGCGACATGCAATGCACGTCGCTCTCTGAAGTCCCTGCATAGTGCGAATCCACCGAGCCTCTAGCTCCCTGGGAGTTCATGGATTGGGTGATCCCAGTGGCCGAGCCCGCCCGACTGCTTCACTACTGCACAACCGGTCCATTCACGAGAGCAGATCCCCACGGGTGGATAAAGAACTGGGTCTGTACGGTTCTTACGGTGGTAAGCGGATGAGCGACGGCCATTGCACCGTTGGCATCGTAGTTCGTTCATATTGTATTCTTGACGCGTTGCTTTAATCGACGGTTGCGTCTCGCTTCCTGAAGATTGAATACTCCGAACGTACATCCCGGGGCGTGGCTTTTGTTGTTCAGACACATGATGCTGCTTGCTGCTCCTCTGGTCGGCGTCTTCCTGGTATCGGGCAGAAGCCCTTGTCACCTTTTTTGATCTAGACAGGGGAACTTGACGTCAGCATGTAAAATTCGAATTGCAAAATAAAGGTGGCTTGCCTGTGAGATATCCACAGCCACGTGCCATGAGTCCAATGCATAGCTGCAGAGGGATACGCAGTTCACTCGGGATGCAAGAAGGATAGAAACTGGAGGCCCTGGCGTTGGCAAGATTGTTATCAGATTCCCCGTGGCCAATAGGGGGTTATAAGTGTGCATGAATGGCCCTTTCTCCTGTTCCTGAAGGAGGTATACCTATTGGTGGCTCGCCTTAAACCTGAATGCTCACCTGTAAAAGCAACATCCACTCTATAAATGTCTCGACGCTTTGAATACCACATGAACACCCATCCATGACGTCGACCCCTTCATTGCGTGTATATCTACTAGACTGGCCCTTCTCAAAGCCCCTACGATACTAGTACTCCCGTTTGAAGAAGCAGTCGTCGATCCGAGCCGGACCCTGGTTAGTATGATGCAAGTTTTCCTGGCACAAAGGTCTAGACCAGCAACTGAATAAATACTATCTACTGGATAATGAGTCTAGGCAGTGCTGCAAGGCACTCTCACGATACTGCATTAGCAGTGTCGTGTTAGATCCAATCTACGCCAAGTGGGTTTCAATAGTGTCGTCGACCGTTTTATGTCATACTTCCCCATGTACGTCATAGCCACTCAACTATAAAAATTCATCCAGCAAATGTATTTCTACATTATTAATCTTTTCCCCACTTACAGGCAAATGTACCCCGAGGTTTTCTCGGCTAGAGCCAACATTACCCTACGTGGGGTGTTCGCTTCCGCCAAATCCCCGCTCTAGGAGCCGAGTGGAGATGACTCTGTGGTGATACTATTAAGTGGGTATGTTCATGCTGGCGTCCAAAAGGGTACTATTAGGGATAGTCAGGCGAACTGGCTGTCTACGCCCCACTAGTCTGTCAGGAGATAGTTTCCGAAGCAGTTGACATCAGGTTCTAGACCTAGTGAAGCTTCTGTTCAACCAAGTCAAGTCAAGATATGAAGCACATGAACAGTGGTACACTTCGAGGCTAGGATTGAAGAAGGGCTGAGGTACTATGAACCTCCTTAGCGTACTAATGAGAAGTCACTCGCTATGATTCTCATTGAAAGCACTGTGGGTCTAAGAGCTCTTGAGAAGATATGTCAAGCGTGCTGCCACTTGACCAAAATACCTTTAGGCATTTGGTGCCTCCAACCAAACTCTGGCCAACAAGATATGACGTGATTGTTCAATGATGGAATACAACATATGTCATTCCTAGATTACAAATTGGACTGTATAGCAAGGGTAGTGCAAATAGTCATTCAGCAGTACCTAGCCCCAATGGAAAGGATATACTAAGTTGAAGCATCTATATAGAACAGACCTTATCCTACAAATATTGCTTTCCCGTCTAGCAATCATAGTTTTCAAATAATGCATTGCAGTGTGATCCTTCTAGCTCAATGGAATCAGCATACGGATCCTTTTCTTTCAATACATCCAAGGACAGCACTATCCGCACTGCTCCTATCTCGAAGTCTTTCATCGGGAAGCTAGTGACACTATGTCTAGTATTACGTCTTCAACTAGTTTCTAGTTCTTGATGTCATTTCCCTCTCGGTGGCTCCGTGCTACAATTCGTCCCTTACATCATGTGCATATCCTTTACTATTCTCCGGAAGTCGGGCTAGACTTTCTGAGTGATATCATTGTGGGTAGCATAAGCTATCTCTATAGGTGCCATGTTTGGGATTCCAGTTCTATAACCACCTTGATCAATGGGCTATCTTCATTGATACATCTCCCGTCATTGACGCAAGGACCTAGCGTTTTAGAGATGATTATCATTGTGATGACAGTGTTACATATCCCAGTGATCTAGACCGTTCAAGGGATCCAATTGATCGATCACTCATCAAGATACTGTTAACCTGTGGGTTTCTGGCTTTCTATCTACGTACCATCTAGCAATGTACATGTAATACAGTGGCGTGCCCATGGACTAGATATGGTCAGTATGGGAGACAGTGACAATGCAAATGATCGCGGAGGGAAGACATTAGGAGCGCCTTGCATGCTCGGATCGCATGGGATGATATCATAGAGATGGACAAAGCTGGGACGGGCTTGTATTCGCTTTCACCCATTTCTTGTGGCGTCATTAACTAGAGGTTGAAGTGATACTAGCGAGGTTGCTACACTTATGCTGGGGTTTATCGCTCATCCATTGGCTGTGAAGCATCCTCAAGCCTTATGGTAACCAAGGAAGCATAGTATGGACGAGATATTCTTACCGCCGATGATGGTAATTTCTCTATCGGATGCCCAGGGGAGTCGTAGTCCTTACTATACTGAATTGCGACAATGTTCTTACTGGAAATGTCAACACGCCAATTCCTTCGCTGTGCGTATATCCCTCTATAACAATAACCTATCTGCCATAATACAAGGATAAATCGATATACAGAGAGATCACTCTTCGCACCTACGATCTTGAGCAACCTCCCTATAATGTCTCCTGTCTCGCATCTACATAAAAGATTCCTCATGCTATACCTGGGCCATCCGTCTAGGGCGATCACTCTCTGCCTATGTTTCTCCAGGGGCTCTCACCTTTGATATTACATGACTATCATAGTGATTGAAGCAAGCCACAAGCTAATTGACTAAAGGATCTAATGAACCGACTTCAGGTGTAACACACAGAGCACAACAGCATCATCCATATAGACTCCCCTCCAAGAATATTGTTGGACGGTCACCAATGTATTAGATGTCAGCGCCAGATGAGGATATGGTCACATCTGTCAATGATTGTTGTTTTAGGGCAATCGAGGCAGCTTTGTGGGTTGTATAGTACCTGATGCACTGCTCTTAGAGAGGACACTCACCTCCATAGACGCTCTTCTTTGATTCCCGACATTCGACGTCAG